>NC_064629.1:804333035-804636066 GCF_023864275.1 Schistocerca cancellata
AATTCATGATTTTCTAGGTTTTATCTCAGAAATTAAGGAAGCAAGATAGATTAAGTAGGCGAATAAATAAAGCTAGGATGTTTAAATATAAGTAGAAGGGAGATTCGCTATAATCATAAAGATATGAGAAGTTTCAACTGAATAACTATAAAACTATAGCGATAGCGTATCTCCATAGGGCAAGTTCAGAGCTCGTCTACTGCGTGTAGTGTAATTAAATTAAACCGAGCGAGGTGGCGCAGTGGTTAGCATACTGGACGCGCATTCGGGAGGACGACGGTTCAGTCCCGTCTCCAGCCATCCTGAATTAGGTTTTCCGTGATTTCCCTAAATCGCTTCAGGCAAATGCTGGGATGGTTCCTTTGAAAGGGCACGGCCGATTTCCTTCCCCATCCTTCCCTCACCCGAGCTTGCGCTCCGTCTCTAATGACCTCGTTGTCGACGGGACGTTAAACACTAATCTCCTCCTCCTCCTGTAATTAAATTAATTCTCTCGCCCGAAATATTTGACTTAGCCATGTCAGACTTTTATTACGATTACTTACTTGTGTGCTGATGGCACAATTAAATTGAAAGCTTCATCGGCCATCATCAAAGGAAGCAATGATCTATTCAATAACTTAAAGTGGTGCATTACTAGCCCAGCGGCTAGTCGGGAGAGCAGATTTGATCAGGCGTTCCCTTAGCCGTCCGCATCGCGGCTTTATATGTAAGAACGCTGCACGAGAAAGGAAGGCCCCAGTTCTCTCCAGACGCTGATTAGCGCACCACCTGTGCCGGGAGTCGCGTCGCGTCGGTATCATTGATATAAACAGCCTCGGATGCAGTAATAAGTTACTCGGGATACGCGTAACCATGAAATCGTTTTCGAGTGAAGTGTTAATTTTGGGGTGACGTTAATGATCCATCTTTAGTTTGCCTATGTCGTATTTTCACGTGCCGCCGCAGGACAGACATTCTACCATTATTAGTGTGGCGTTTGATGAACATTATCATCAAATTATGGCGAGCATTCACTTAAACATTTAATTTGAACAGTTATAGTTGCATCAGCGCATTAGACTCTGAACTGCTCTGGTAGTTGGATTGTGTGGATTCTTTTTGGTCCGTGACTTTCAGAATATAGTGAACATTTTAGAGAGAATGGTTTTTGATTATGAATCCGAGACAAACCCCTAATTCATCAGAGCTATAAACTGTAGCTATAAATGTATTTCTCAGATGAAGTGGGCACTAGGAATTCTAATTACAGGCTTCACGTTTTGCTAATCACTTTCTGGTTGCCAGTATTGTAGTTAGAGAGCCAGTGTTGAGAACGGCAAACAGCATAAATACAAAACATTTATTCTATTATTCCACCCGCCGCCCCACATTGTGGTCGCAAAATTAATGGAAATAGGATTCCAACTCGTTTCACATCTCCCCTATTCTCCAGACTTGGCTCCCTTGGACTACTATTTGTTTCCCAATTTGAAGAAATGGCTGGCGGGACAAAGATTTTATTCAAATGAGGTGATTGCAGCAACTAATAGCTGTTTTGCAGACTTGGACAATTCCTGTTATTCGGAAAGGATCAACAAATTAGAACAGTGTTGGACGAAGAGTGTAAGTCAAAAAGAAGACCATGTTGAAAAATAAAAAAAGGTTTACCCAAAACACGTAAGTAGTTTTTATTTTTGCACGGACTTTCCAAACGCCCCTCGTACTCTTGCATGTGAGTCAGCACATGTGGAGGAGGATGTCCGTGAATTACGGTTGTGCGGTTAGAACTCCCTCGATCACTGTTAGCTGTGACCTTAAGTCATACGCACACCATGATGCCACCGTACCTCTCTGAAACATTGGAAGAATCGCACCTCCAATCAAATCGCCTCCATTTTCGCTGGTGGTCATCTGGGATAGTGCAGAACCGCAATTCATCGTTGAACACAATGCGACGTCATTCACAGCAATCCATACTTCATGGTCACGGTACCACAATATAAAATGGAAGTGTGCGCTCACCATTATCAGTATTTCAGTAAGCGTACTAAACCCGCCTCCGTGGCCGACGGCGCTGGGGCACGCTTGTGGTGTGGCGCTCGTCCCCGATAACCGCTTCGAATGCCGGTGGTGGAAAAAATTTTCGTTGCCAGTATTTGCCTGACGAATGGAGGAGAGGTGTTGGCGTAAAGTTCCTGATTACCAAACTTCGCATCAGTTTCCTGCTTTAAACACCAAACCTCTCCACAGAGTCTCATTAAGTGAGGGCACGTGAGACTGTTGAAGGTGATCCGTCCGTCAGATGGGGACGTGAGCTTGGCGACCCTCTTAGTGCTATATGCGAGGAGTAAACTATGTGCCGGAACCGGGTTTCAGCCCCTCCCTTCTCTCATCATCATGATACAACGCAAACATTACACTACACTCAACACACACAATATACAGGGTGAGTAACCTAACGTTACCGCTGGATATATTTCGTAAACCACATCAAATACTGACGAATCGATTCCACAGACCGAACGTGAGGAGAGGGACTAGTGTAAACCATACAAAAATGCACGGAAGTATGTTTTTTAACACAAACCTACGTTTTTTTAAATGGAAACCCGTTACTTTTGTTAGCACATCTGAACATATAAACAAATACGTAAGCAGTGCCGTTTGTTGCATTGTAAAATGTTAATTACATCCGGAGATATTGTAACCTAAAGTTGACGCTTGAGTACCACTCCTCCGCTGTTCGATCGTGTGTATCGGAGAGCACCGAATTACGTAGGGATCCAAAGGGAATGGTGAAGGACCTTAGGTACAGAAGAGACTGGAACAGCACATTAAGTCCACATGCTAACTCCTTTTTATTGGTCTTTTTCACTGACGCACATGTACATTACCATGAGGGGTGAGGTACACGTACACACGTGGTTTCCGTTTTCAATTACGGAGTGGAATAGAGTGTGTCCCGACATGTCAGGCCAATAGATGTTCAATGTGGTGGCCATCATTTGCTGCACACAATTGCAATCTCTGGCGTAATGAATGTCGTACACGCCGCAGTACACCTGGTGTAATGTCGCCGCAGGCTGCCACAATACGTTGTTTCATATCCCTTGGGGTTGTAGGCACATCACGGTACACATTCTCCTTTAACGTACCCCACAGAAAGAACACCAGAGGTGTAAGATCCGGAGAACGGGCTGGTCAATTTATGCGTTCTTCACATCCTATGAAACGCCCGTCGAACATCCTGTCAAGGGTCAGCCTAGTGTTAATTGCGGAATGTGCAGGTGCACCATCATGCTGATACCACATACGTCGACGCGTTTCCAGTGGGACATTTTCGAGCAACGTTGGCAGATCATTCTGTAGAAACGCGATGTATGTTGCAGCTGTTTGGGCCCCTGCAATGAAGTGAGGACCAATGAGATGGTCGCCAATGATTCCGCACCATACATGTACAGTCCACGGTCGCTGTCGCTCTACCTGTCTGAGCCAGCGAGGAAAACGGAAACCACGTGAGTACGTGTACCTCACCCCTCATGGTAATGTACATGTGCGTCAGTGAAAAAGACCAATAAAAAGGTGTTAGCATGTGGACGTAATGTGCTGTTCCAGTCTCTTCTGTACCTAAGGTCCATCACCGTTCCCTTTGGATCCCTACGTAATTCGGTGCTCTCCGATACACACGATCGAACAGCGGAGGAGTGGCACTCAAGCGTCAACTTTAGGTTACAATATCTCCGGATGCAATTAACATTTTACAATGCAACAAACGGCACTGCTTACGTATTTGTTTATATGTTCAGATGTGCTAACAAAACTAACGGGGTTCCATTTAAAAAAACGTAGGTTTGTGTTAAAAAACATACTTCCGTGCATTTTTGTATCGTTTGTATTAACCAATTACACTAGTCCCTCTCCTCACGTTCGGTCTATGGAATCGATTCGTCAGTATTTGATGTGGTTTACGAAATATATCCAGCGGTAATGTTAGGTGACTCACCCTGTATACCTGTAGGATTACAAATATTGTAATGGGGCATATTGCAAAAAAATAAAAGAAACTAAACACACCATTGTGAACACAGGTCTAAAGACTACGACAATGTGAACGCGTAAATCAGGATGAGGACAATGCTGTTTCCTTCAGTCGTTTCCACCTTTTCTTTTTTTTTCAGGCTCTTTTCTTTTTATTTTCTCTTCTTTAGCTTATTGTAGTTTAACAGTTCTTTCAGTAGACTCACGAACCGTGCTGGATTCGTTGATGAAAGCAAGTACGGTCAGCCTATGAATGTCTCGACTAGAACCTTACCGGTCAGATCATAAGCACTTCCACGCGGCCAGTCTCCCACGTAAACGACTGAAAAGATTCTTGCATTAAACGTAGCTTGGAATTTCTAGAATCTCTTGTCATTGTCGAGACACTTACTTTTCATGCTGCTTTACTTTTCTAAAGTTATCTGTGAAATTTCGAAATTGACATACTAAAAATATGAACGCTTTCACCAAACTGATTTCTTACGAGGAAGATCTCATATGAGTATCATTCCATTAGGGACATTTCAACAGTTCTAAACCTGCCCGACTCAACTATTGGTGATGCTGTTGTGAAGCGGAAACGCGAAGCAGTAACCACAACCAAACCAAGACCAGACTTACCTCATGTATTGATGGACGCGGACCGTCGAGCATTGCAGAGGCTGGTTGTAAGAAACACATGAAATCAGCAGGAGGAATCACTCGTGAGCTCCAAAGTGCTACCCGCAGTCCATCTAGGCCACTGGATAGTGCATGACAGGAAACTAGTGATTAGGAGTGATGAATCACCCTGTGCCTTGTGGCAATCCGATGCAAGGGTTTGGGTTTGGTGAATATCTGGAGAAAACTACCTGTCACCATGTGAAGTCCCAACGGAGGAAGAGGAGGAACTGTTACGGGATGGGGCTGTTTCTCGTGGTTGGGGTGTGATCTCCTTATTGTGCTTAAGAAAATTCTAAAAGCAATAGGATAAGAACACACTTTAAAGCATTGTGTACTAAGTACAGCACAGGAACAGTTCGGAGACAGTCTTTTGTATCAGAATGGTACTGCACCCTGCCATAAATAGCATCTGTGAGTCAATGGTTTGTGGACAATAATTTTCCTGAAATGTATTGGCCTGCCAAAAGTGCCGACCTGAACACAATGGAATACCTTTGGGATGAATTAGGACGTCGACTTTGCTCCAGGTCCCAGAGTCCAGCATCACTACCTTCTCTGGAATCGATTCTTGAGAAAGAATGGGCTGCCATTCCTCCACAGATATTCAGAAACCTCATTGAAAGTGTCCCCAGCAAGGATCAAGACATCATGAAGGCGAAGGGTTGTCACACACCACATTAATGTCAAATAATAGCTATCCGGATATTTTTGACCAGATAGAGGGTCTATACAAAGGCGATGTACTTGAGGACAATATTATGGAAATGGAAGAGGATGTAGATGAAGAGGAAATGGAAGATATGATACTGCGTGAAGAGTTTTACAGAGCACTGAAAGACCTAAGTCGAAACAAGGTCCCGGGAGTAGACAACATTCCATTAGAGCTACTGACAGCCTTGGGAGAGACAGTCCTGACAAAACTCTACCACCTAGTGAGCATAAGTATGAGACAGGCGAAATAACCTCAGACTTCAAAAAGAATATAATAATTCCAATACAAAAGAAAGCAGGTGTTGACAGATGTGAAAATTACCGAACTATAGGTTTAATAAGTCACGGTTGCAAAATACTAACGCGAATTCTTTACAGACGAATGGAAAAACTGGTAGAACCCGACCTCGGGGAAGATCAGTTTGGATTTCGTAGCAATGTTGGAACACGTAAGGCAATACTGACCCTACGACGTATCTTAGAAGATAGGCCGGCCGAATGGCCGCGCGGTTCTGGCGCTGCAGTCTCAAACCGCGAGACCTCTACGGTCGCAGGTTCGAATCCTGCCTCGGGCATGGATGTTTGTGATGTCCTTAGGTTAGTTAGGTTTAACTAGTTCTAAGTTCTAGGGGACTAATGACCTCAGCAGTTGAGTCCCATAGTGCTCAGAGCCATTTGAACCATTTTTAGAAGATAGATTAAGGAAAGACAAACCTACGTTTCAAGCATTTGTAGACTTAGAGAAAGCTTTTGACAATGTTGACTGGAATACTCTCTTTCAAATTCTGAAGGTGGCAGGGGTAAAATACAGGTAGCGAGAGGCTATTTACAAATTGTACAGAAACCAGATGGCAGTTATAAGAGTCGAGGGACATGAAAGCGAAGCAGTGGTTGGGAAGGGAGTAACACAAGGTTGTGGCCTATCCCCGATGTTATTCAATCTGTATATTGAGCAAGCAGTAAAGGGAACAAAAGAAAAATTCGGAGTAAGAGTTAAAATCCATGGAGATGAAATAAAAACTTTGAGGTTCGCCGATGACATTGTAATTCTGTCAGAGACAGCAAAGGACCTGGAAGAGCAGCTGAACGGAATGGACAGTGTCTTGAAAGGAGGATATAAGATGAACATCAACAAAAGCAAAACGAGGATAATGGAATATAGTCGAATTAAGTCGGGTGATGCTGAGGGAATTAGATTAGGAAATGAGACACTTAAACTAGTAAAGGGGTTTTGCTATTTGGGGAGCAAAATAACTAATGATGGTTGAAGTACAGAGGATATAAAATGTAGACTGGCAATGGCAAGGAAAGCGTCTCTGAAGAAGAGGAATTTGTTAACATCGAGTATAAATTTGAGTGTCAGAAAGCCGTTTCTGAAAGTATTTGTATGTAGTGTAGCCATGTATGGAAGTGAAACGTGGACGATAAATAGTTTAGACAAGAAGAGAATAGAAGCTTTCGAAATGTGGTGCTACAGGAGAATGCTGAAGATTAGATGGGTAGATCACATAACTAATGAGGAGGTATTGAATAGAATTGGGGAGAAGAGGAGCTTGTGGCACAACTTGACTAGAAGAAGGGATCGGTTGGTAGGACATGTTCTGAGACATCGAGGGATCACCAATTTTGTATTGGAGGGCAGCGTAGAGAGTAAAAATCGTAGAGGGAGACCAAGAGATAAATACACTAAGCAGATTCAGAAGGATGTAGGTTGCAGTAAGTACTGGGAGATGAAGAAGCTTGCACAGGATAGAGTAGCATGGAGAGCTGCATCAAACCAGTCTCAGGACTGTAGACCACAACAGCCACAACAACAAATGTATATATCCTGACACCACTCGAGTCACACTACTTCAAACTCTAAACTCCACTCGTATAATTATTGCTAACTCGATGTGCGTCTTCATATTCTTGCAGCGTAATGAATGACCCATTAGACTGAGGGCGTGCAAAAACAGAAACTCTATTCTTCACCTGATATTTCGACCGAAATGTACACGGCAGAAGAACCGGGTGAAGAAATAGAGTTTCTGCAATTGCTCGCCCGAAATTCAATAGATCAATTATTGTTGCTGTTCGTCAAGGTCACAATAGGTTTTTTTTTGGGTGTCCGACTGCCTGAAACCATCAAAACAAAGAAGCAGCAGAGAAACAAATTTATGTTAAAGACTGAAACGCACAACACATATACCGGTACTTGAAAAAAGTAGAAGATCTTTGTCAGTGTGAATAATTGACATACAATGAGGTGACACAAGTCACTGGATAACGATATGTGCATATGCAGATGGCGATAATATCGCGTACACAAAGTATAAAAGGATGTGTGCACTGGCGGAGCTGACATTTGTACTCATCTGATTCACGTGAAAAGGTTACGGAAGTGATTATGCCGCACGACGGGAATTAACAGAGTTTAAACGCGGAATGGTAATTTGAAGCCAAACGTATGGGACGTTCCATTGCGGAAACCGATAAGAAATTCAACATTTCGAGATCCACAGTGTCAAGAGTATGCCGAGAATACCAAATTTCAGGCCTTGCGTCTCACAACGTTCGACGCAGTGGACGACGACCTTCACTTAACGACCGAGTGCAGTGGCGTTTGCGTAGAGTTGTCAGTGCTCACAGACAAGCAACACTGCGTGAAATAGCCTCGGAAATCAATGTTGGACATACGACGAAAGTATCTGTTAGGACAGTGTGGCGACATGTGCCGTTAATGGGCTTTGGCAGCAGACGACCTACGCGAGTACCTTTGCTGACAGCATGAACTCGCCTGCATGCCCTCCTGGGATAGTGACCATATCGGTTGAGCCCTAGACGACTGGAAAATCGTGGTCTGGTCAGATGAGTCCAATTTTAGTAGGTGACCGCTGATGGTAGGTGTCCACGTGTGGCGCAGACCCCACGAACCATATACCCAAGTTGTCAAGAAGGCAATGGTGGCGGATCCGTAATGGTGTGGGCCGTGTTTACATGGAATGGACTGGGACATCTGGTCTAACTGAACCGATCACTGACTAGAAATGGTTATGTTCGGCTATTTGGAGACCATTTGCAGCCATTCATGGACTTCACGTTCTCAAACAACGATGGAATTTTTATGGATGACAATGTGGCATGGCATGCGGCCACAATTGTTGGTGATTGGTTTGAAGAACATTCCGGACAATTCGAGCGAATGAGTTGGGTCATCCAGATCGCCCGACATGAATCGCATCGAACATTTATGGGACGTAATCGAGAGGTCAATTCGTGCACAAAATCCTGCAACACCTTCACAATTATGGGTGGCTATAGAGGCAACATGGCTCAGTATTTCTACAGAGGACTTGTTGAGTCCCTGCTTCGTCGAGTTACTGCACTACGCCGGGCAAAAGGAAGTCCAACACGATATTAAGAGGTATCCCCCGTCTTTTGTCCCCTCAGTGTATTCCTTAGCACTACAGAAACTGTTTGATATTACTCTCTTAATTCTTTTTTTCTAATATATCTACTGTTTCTAAATATTCCTTATTTATAGAGGTAGTGCACTGAAGATTATTTTAGGTTTATACAGCACACTTTCCTGACAAACGTTTCGCTATGTGCCACTCTATGAATATCATTACTATTTATATTCATAATTGTGAATTTTGCTGTTGAATGTTGTGAATTTCCCATGCGATTTAAGATAACACATCCATACACACTTATATAATCCTGGAAGAGCCAAAATTTTAAATGCTTCAAGATTTTTCTATATAATGTCCTACTGATAACCCCGTCCATTATCCTTATCGCTTATTTTCTAATTTTAGATGATTTTTCTGCGAAATTTGCATTTCCCAGAACGTCACACTCACTGTAACAGTCAATGCACATTCGCATAAGAAGCGCACATGACTGTTTCAGCTCAGTCTTAAGATACTGGGTGATCAAAAAGTCAGTATAGATTTGAAAAGTTAATAAACCACGGAATAATGTAGATAGAGAGGTAAGAATTGACACACATGCTTGGAATGACATGGGGTTTTATTAGAATCAAAGAAAAGAACAAAGTTCACAAAGTGTCCGACAGATGGCGCTGGACAGCAAAACGTCAGTGACTGCGCATGACAATCGTGTAGAAAAGGAGCTGTAATGAGAGAGAGAGAGAATCAGATGCGCCAGCAGTCGCAGCATGTTGACGTTACCCGAAAAGGCGCTTTTAGTGAAGCTGTATTATCAGATCTGATTTACCACATCTACCGCTATCGGGCCTTTTTTCTTCGAGGAAATGCGTGATTCTGGTTTTGTAACTGCTACCGTGACGGGTGAGAGGTACGCCGATATGTTACAGAATCGCATCATCCCCAGCCTGGTTGACAAACACCTGCTGGAACGTACGATGTTTATGCAGGATGGCGCTCCACCCCATATTGCTAGACGCGTGAAAGATCTCTTGCGCGCGTCGTTTGTTGATGATCGTGTGCTCAGCCGCCACTTTCGTCATGCTTGGCCTCCCAGGTCCCCAGACCTCAGTCCGTGCGATTATTGGCTTTGCCGGCAGGAGTGGCCGAGCGGTTCTAGGCGCTTCAGTCTGGAACCGCACGACCGCTACGGTCGCAGGTTCGAATCCTGCCTCGGGCATGGATGTGTGTGATGTCCTTAGGTTAGTTAGGTTTAAGTAGTTCTACGTTCTAGGGGACTGATGACCTCAGATGTTAAGTCCCATAGTGCTCAGAGCCATTTGAACCATTTTTTATTGGCTTCGGGGTTACCTGAAGTCGCAAGTGTATCGTGATCGATCGACATCTCTAGGGATGCTGAAAGACAACATCCGACACCAATGACTCACCATAGCTCCGGACATGCTTCACAGTGCTGTTCACAACATTATTCCTCGACTACAGCTGTTGTTGAGGAATGATGGTGGACATATTGAGCATTTCCTGTAAAGAACATCATCTTTGCTTTGTCTTACTTTGTTATGCTAATTATTGCTATTCTGATCAGATGAAGCGCCATCTGTCGGACATTTTTTGAAATTTTGTATTTTTTTGGTTCTAATAAAACCTCATGTCATTCCAGGCATGTCTGTCAATTTGTACCTCTCTATCTACATTATTCCGTGATTTATTCAGTTTTCAAATTTATACTGACTTTTTGATCACCTGGTATAACTGTGTTTCTGTCCTAGAGAAACAGTTCCCTGATGTCTTAAGCAAATTTTCGCGGTATCTGCGGCGCTTTTTTTTTTTTTTCAGCGTCTGTAACTTAAGGTCAGTCAACATTTCTTTTACACACTCTTGCCATCCACGCCTGCGACCATTCACACTGCGCTTCTTTGTACACGCCCAATATCTGCTGTTCGTCCGTTCTGATGTGGTTTCCATACACTTGACCAGTTTTCAGGTATGGACCGTACAAGTGTTTTGTAAGCAATTCTCTGTGTAAGCAATATATATAAATAGCAGGTACTTTTTAGAAAGAGTTGACATAGATGGTGATATCCAGTAGTTTCTGTAGCAATGAGAAATACATAAATTATTCAATTTGACACCGGTCTCGCACTTTGTTCAAGTATATGTGTGCTTTATTTTACTCTGCCTTTAATATAAAGAATCCTTCTGCTGCTGCCTGTCAGTATTGCACCAATGTGTCGCAGCCGTCAGTTGCGTTACGAACAGCTGAGTCTTTGTTGTGATTCCACCTCATATCTCTACTCGTTGTTACACCAAAATATTTATATGACGTGACTGACTCTAGATGTGAGATCTATAGTCAATGGATACGGCGCGTTTGAATTTCTCTAACTCTGGAGGTAATCGCCAGAATTTGCACTAAGCTCTTTTTTTGTTGAGGTGCTAGTGGATACTACTGCAATTTTACGCGTTAGAATTTCAACATAGCTAACAGTACAATGTGCGAAAAACCCAAGGTTGCAACTAATATTATCCACCAAGTCGTTAGTGCACAAGATTTAGTGCGACGGTCCTGTTACACTTGCATGAGGCACACTAGATATTGCTTCTGTGCCTATACAAAGGCGTGGCAGAAATTTTCGATCCAAGTCTGAATTTTAAGTGATAAGCTCATCAAGCTCTAGAAAAATATGTATTTAGCACAATAATTGGATCACGTTCTGCTCAAAGGAACCAAAACACATTCTACTGAAAATGACAATAAGACATTTAAAGTTGGGATAAAACTAATCACAAATAAATGCCGTGAAATATTAGCAGCTATAACATAAGTGAGACTGTTTTCAATATGTCAGCAGACGACATAGAATCTTTGACTGTGCTCTTTTTTAATATGCTGCATATTTCTGTGGCTTGGTTCTCTTTGATAAATGGCTCAAACATGTTAATGAATTTTGCTGAACTGGGCACTTTTTCCATGGCTATGCCATTTTATTTCCGAATAGCAATGTGGTTCTCCTGTAACAAAGTTTGACAAGAGAAGTGGAGAAAATTTTGATCTTTTCGCTCGTCACTACCGGTACTCAAATTTGCAGTTTTATATAATTGCCGAATTCTCTTTGGACTGCTTAAATCAGCCCTCCCTAATTAATAACATGTGTAGACTAGTATATGAATTTAACATATTATTCTGTACAGATTCTCCATACAAATGATAAATGATGGTTTTATTACGATTTTATAAAGCCATAGAGTATCAGCCCATAATAACTATCTTCATGAAAAGAAACGGAAACATATGTTTCCTTTCTGCAGAAGTGTAGGTTTATAGTTGTCTTCCAGATCTAGTCTTTTCGTGTGTGAGTGACAGATATCCGAAATGTTTTTGGTTCTTTTCTCCAAATATATAATATTTCGACACTACATCTGCGGAGAGAGCTCAAAACTCAGTGTAATAAAACACGGTTCCTTTCTGCATAGTGGGGCGCAAATAAAAATCTTGTAGATCCCATTTGGCATTCAACAAAGTCAGAAGGCTTCTTGAGAACAAAACATACATTACGTAGCATACGTTTTATTAAGGGCACCTGGAAGGTGAAAAATGTGAAAAATATAAAATTTTTGTTTTTTGATTTTTTTAAAAATGGTTCAAATGGCTCTGAGCACTATGGGACTTAACTTCTGAGGTCATCAGTCCCCTAGAACTTATAACTACTTGAACCTAACTAACCTAAGGACATCACACACATCCATGCCTGAGGCAGGATTTGAACCTGCGACCGTAGCGGTCGTGCCGTTCTAGACAAACGCCTAGAATCGCTAGGTCACACCGGCCGGCATTGTTTTTTAAAATTTTATTGAGTTTTCTGATTAATTTGCTTCAAGAATCACGCATCTACCTTAATTCTAAGTATTTAAAAGTAAATAAATAAAAAGGGCCTGCGCTGCTCTTTGTGGGCGTCTCCCAACCCTTTTGATAGGCTGTTTTTGTTTGTTTGTCGGAGAGAGATTTTTGCATCTTTTGAACTTCCCGCTATTTTCTTCGGCGATAGGGATAGGGATTTTGCGTTGCGTGAATTCTCTGCAGAGGTTGGCAGCTATGGCAGAAAATAAGACAGCTTTACTTCGAAATTATTTGATTAGTGGTTTTCTGAGCGAGGTTTTGAGTGTTGTTCTGAAGTGTGTTGAGTAGGTAGAGAGAGTGGGTGCATTCTTGTTTGAATACCATTTTTTTAGTGAAAATGCCGCGAGTGAGTAATACAACATTTAAAAAGTGGAAAGACAAAGATAAGATGCATGTTTGGAAGAACTCAGCAGATGTAGAGGCTACGTCTGAAGCAGATAGTGAGGCTTCTTCCTCCCAGTGCAGTGCATCCAAGAGGAAACTGAATACTAGTGAAGACAGCTACAATAAAATGTCCCAGGAAACAGAGCAAAACAATGTAAATTAAACATTTGACGCAAGCGTACTGTCAGATATTTATAAAAATTATGGCAGGTGTAAGAATTCTAATAAGGAAGGTCTTGAGCTTCAAATCAAGCGACATGTTGACCTTGCATGTGAAATAATGCTATTATGTGATATGTGTGATTACAAAATCTGATTTTGTTAATGGTCACTCTGTGCAAAGTGATCCAGGAAAGTTATATGAACTTAATTTGAAACTGTTTATGTAGTTCACTCTATTAGAAAGGTGCAACCGCAGGGCTAATTATGTTTGGTCTTATGTAGTAACCAAAGCCTCCCACAAAATTTATTATTTACAATAAAACATTAAGGTCTGTAGTGGAAGATATTGCAGAAAAAACTTCGCAAGAAACAGATGAAGAAGCTGTTAGTGTGAATGATAGTGTCAACAAAAGGAACCTTACTGTAGGCTTAGACGGTTCCTGGCAAACGAAAAGGCATCAGTCACTCAGTGGTGTGGTAACAGCCACTAGTGGAGACACTGTAAAGGTAAATGATATTGTTATTTTATCAATATATTGCAGATGACCTGACAGAATTAAAAATAAACATTCTGAAAGCTGTCAGGCTAATTATAGTGGAAACAGTGGTGGTATGGAAGTTGAAGGATTAATGAAAATTTTTGAAAGGTGTATCTCATGGTATGACAATTTCCTAGGTGATGGTGACTGGAAAAGTTTCAGAACAATTGAAGAATTGAAACCCTATGATAGTGACATCCAAGTAAAAAAAGTTGGAATGTATTGGTCACATACAGAAGAGAATTGGGTGAAGACTGAAGCAGCTCAGAATAAAATAAGGAAGAAAGCAACTTGCTGATGGAAAGCCTATTGGAAGTAAGAACAGGCTGACAGATGATGTCATAGATAGAGTACAGAGATATTATGGGCTTTGTATAAGGCAGAATACCAAATGTGTAAGTGATACGAGAAAGACAATTTCGGATTTTTTTTCATGCGATGTCGACAGATGAAAAACATGGGAACAGTTTATGTCCACTGGTCCATCGTCATTGTGTAAGTACAATAAATTGAAAAGTACAGGAGGAATCTATGACCACAAACACAATTCACCTGCAGCAATTATGGAAGAAATTAAGCCAATATTTAGAGAACTATCAAATGGAACATTATTGGAGAAATGTCTTCACGGAAAAACACAAGATGCAATGAAAGAGCGAATAATGTAATTTGGAGTCGCATTCCCAAAAAGGGTTCTTTTTTTTTAAATTAGTACTCTACATTTTGGAGTCTATGATGCAGTAGCTGTTTACAATAAAGGAAATGTGGTTAAAGGTGAATTTCTGAAGAGGCTAGGACTAAAACCAGGATTCTTCACAATTTAATCCATGGCTGCGACAGACACTGAAAGAATAAGGGCTGCTCAAAGGATACAAAATGCCTGTGAGAACAAACTGCAACAGAAAGAAAGTGTAAAAAGAAAACTGTGAGATCAGATTGAAGACACTGACGATTCATCCTATGCAGCTGGGATGTTCTAAAAAGGTAACAGATTTTAAAGCTTCGTTTCTCAAATTTACATTTGTTAAATTATAAGTCCCATTTTCTTTAAAACTATAATACATACAGGGCTCAGACTTTCACAGGCTGGTGTAATATGCATGTTTACTATTTTAAAATGTTCCTGACGAATTTCATGTTATGGAAACAATGTAATGAGATCTTCTGTTTGATATTTTTTGTTAAAATATTAGTAGTCAGATAAAAAATATTAATTTTTCATATTACAGTCCATTGCTTTCAAAACATTTTTAAATACTGAATAAAGCCTGTTTAACAACCTGTAAAAATTTCATAATAATATCTTAAACAGTTTCCAAGAAAAATGTACCTAAAACTTGTAGTTTTAGCAAGGAAAACATACAGTCGCCTGGGTCCCCTGAAGACAAGACAATCCTGCCCCACACTGGGAAGTCATTTATGCAGAGGTTGGATTCAGTAGCTCTTTGCGTAGCTATGGAACGTATCGGTTATTATTATTATTATTATTATTATTATTATTATTATTAATATTATCCTTTGACCGTTTTGTACTATGTTATGGAGACGTCATTTAGAATGAGGAATACAGAAGGTGGATAACGTAACATGGAAAGGAATTTTGATCATAATTACATAAAAATAATTTGAAAAGCTAATGTTGTTATTTACGTTGTATTATCCCGCTCAATGTGAATCCCGACTCACCAGCAAATAAAATGAAAGTTGTGCATTACGAATCCATTGGCAGAAGTGTAAACTTGTATCTTCTGGTCTGAGAACTTGCACACGCTATAGGTGGATAAAGTAACTGTTCATACAGAAGTGACCACTCCTGAAGGTGGTTCATGCTGTAAACAACACCAGTTCTTCATGTATTTGTTTCGGATTCACTTCTATTAGAGGACGCAACGCTCGCTGCTCCTTGTCCAGGATACGAATTATGCAAGTTCTAGCGCAATGCCTCGTCCTTTCTGCAAATTATTATGTGTCTGAAATGTCGCTGGAAAAACCTGCTGAAGCGAACTATGCGAGTTCTAGCGCAATGCCTTGTACTTTCTTCAAATTATTACGTGTCTGAAATGTCACTGGAAAAACCTGCTGATAGTTATGTTTTCATATAATGTGATGTTGAGTATGTTGCTCGGCGAACACGACATGTGCATGTCGGTTAATGTCTTTGTGTGACAACAGCATCACAATCCGAGGACTAAGAACAGAGAGAACCTCAGCCAATAAGACACGGACACTAATCGTCAAGAGCATCACAGCCTACATCACTTACAAGTGACCGTTCGCGACACAAGTATAATGGTTCTTATGTCAACAGTTATTTTTTTCTGGACATATGTTTTTAAGATGTTTTTCTTGTTTCGACCAACAGTACCTGCTGTAAAAACGTGGAATGCTTATCTGCACACCCCGCACAACGTAACTTCTGTGATTTTATGCTGACAACGTGACGTAGTATTTTTTATTAACTTTACAACATGTATCTGGTGTGGCATAAATAACAACTTTTTCCACAGCTGTCTAAAAGTGGGTATTGTTATACATTAGAGAGGTACAATCAGTAACTCCAATAATATGATCTTAGATTATAACCGCTTTATTCTGGAAGTAAAACTAACTATCGACATTGTTGTACATGACAGCCATGTTAAAAGCTTCCAAGATACAAATATAACATAATCATATAGGATACTACACTATACTTACGGAAATCAATTTAATCAGTAAAAGACTTTGTGAGGCCAGTTCTACCTTTCAAAAGAATCTTACTTAAAGTCTTGTTTCACAATTCTATTTGCTTGTTTAGAATATTATCTGGCTGTTTAGCTAAATGTTTATATAGCTTCTATTTCCTCTAAAATGTTCATGTAAATTTTTTTACATATGTTTACTATGAAGAGCTTACTTTCTGTATTGTGTGTACGTGTTGTGTTGGCAGAAGAGCCAACACCGTGTTACGACCGAGCGAAGTGGCGCAGTGGTTAGACACTGGACTCGCATTCGGAAGGACGACGGTTCAATCCCGCGTCCGGCCATCCTGATTTAGGTTTTCCGTGATTTCCCTAAATCACTCCAGGCAAATGCCGGGATGGTTCCTCTGAAAGGGCACGGCCGACTTCCTTCCCCATCCTTCCCTAATCCGATAAGACCGATGACCACGCTGTCTGGTCTCCTTCCCCAAACCAACCAACCAACCAACCGTGTTACGAGTGGAGGCCGAAATGCACGCGTTTTAGCTCACACAGGCTGGCGTGAGGAGGGAAGAACTATACTGACGTGAGGTCTGGAACATGACAAGGAATGAGAATTCAGAAAGCGGACATAATTAGTTTGATAATTAACTTTAATCCATTAATGAGGAACGTCGCTCTTGACGGTACATGATTCACAATATTATCTGTTCAGTAGACATATAGTAACTGAATATGGCGCCTTGCTAGGTCGTAGCAAATGACGTAGCTGAAGGCTATGCTAAACTGTCGTCTCTGCAAATGAGAGCGTATGTAGACAGTCAACCATCGCTAGCAAAGTCGGCTGTCCAACTGTGGCGAGTGCTAGGGAGTGTCTCTAGACTAGACCTGCCGTGTGGCGGCGATCGGTCTGCAATCACTGATAGTGACGACACGCGGGTCCGACGTATACTAACGGACCGCGGCCGATTTAAAGGCTACCACCTAGCGAGTGTGGCGTCTGGCGGTGACACTACAGTGCGAACCATGGAGAGCTGTTTTTCGCTTTCGGGTACGTGTAACCCATTTTTCTTAAATGTTCCCCACGTGTGTTATCTTCATTTTTTCTAATGTTATTTCTTCATTTTTCTATGCATGTCTAGCTTAAATTTTATTTCGAGAAATTCTATGAACTTTTATTTATTTCCTATGAATGATTGACTTTACGTTGCAGCGAAATGTCGTCATACTGGCTCATTTCATAACATTACAGTACTGTACACAACAAGTTTCTTAAGATTTTAAACTTTCCCATTATAAATTAGTATTTTATAAAAATATTCTTCATCTTGTTCATAATCTTAGGTTCACTTTACTTTTATGCTAAATCATGACAGCTGTGAGCCAAAATTGGAACATTTGTAGGACGATTTCTGCTCGGCTGACGGGCGGCGCTTGCTGTATGGTGATACAAGTGGCGGACAGAAATACACACAACACATTACCATGCTTAATACGGTGTACACAAACCTTTGATATTCAAAACAGCTTCCAGTCATCCCGGAATGGATAAATACATATCTTGGATGGTTTTCGAGGGAAGGTTATACCTTTCTTCCCGAAAACAAGTGGCAAGTTCAAGTGATGATTCCGGCCGCTGTGACCGAGCGGTTCTAGGCGCTTCAGTCCGGAACCACGCTGCTGTTGCGGTCGCAGGTTCGAATCCTGCCTCGGGCATGGATGTGCGTGATGTCCTTAGGTTAGTTAGGTTTAAGTAGTTCTAAGTCTAGGGGACTGATGACCTCAGATGTTAAGTCCCATAGTGCTTACAAGGGAACCTCCCCATCGCACCCCCGTCAGATTTAGTTATAAGTTGGCATAGTGGATAGGCCTTGAAAAACTGAACACAGATCAATCGAGAAAACAGGAAGAAGTTGCGTGGAACTATGAAAAAAAATAAGCAAAATACACAAACTGAGCAGTCCATGAGCAAGATATGCAACATCAAGGACAGTATGAGCCAAGGAGGGCCGTTGCCCAATGATGTCGTGCGGTAGCGTTCTCGCTTCCCACACCCGGGTTCCCGGGTTCGATTCCCGGCGGGGTCAGGAATTTTCTCTGCCTCGTGATGACTGGGTGTTGTGTACTGTCCCTAAGTTAGTTAGGTTTGCCGGCACGGTAGCTCAGTGTGTTCGGTCAGAGGGTTAGCAGCCCTCTGTAACAAAAAACTGAGTTAATCGATGAACAACTAACTTCAACGGATGTCTTACGACGTCCGCCCCGAGCAGATTCAACGAACAAAAGCGAACAAAATGAGATTAAAAAAAAAAAAAAAAAGAAAGAAAGAAAAAAGGTTAGCGTTAGCGGCTGTGGAACGAGAGGTCCTTGGTTCAAGTCCTCCCTCGATTGAAAATTTTACTTTTTTATCTTCGCAAAGTTATGATCTGTCCGTTCGTTCATTGACATTTCTACTCACTGTAATAAGTTTAGTGTCTGTGTTTTGCGACCGCACGAAAGGACGTGCCTCTCCAATGGGAACTGAAAACATTTGATCGCAAGGTTATAGGTAAACCGATTCCTCCACAGGAAAACACGTCTATATTCTATACGACACTGGTGACGGCATGTGCGTCACATGACAGGAATATGTTGTTACCCACCTAACTTGTACACTTGGCGAATGGGTAAAAAGATTCTTCTATCTTGCCCGATTTAGGTTTTCTTGTGGATGTGATAATCACTCCCAGCAAAATGATGAAAACATAACGGACGGACAGATAATAATTGTCTGAAAATAAAAAATTAAAATTTTCACTCCAGGGAAGACGTCCGAACCAAGGACCTCTCCTTCCGCAGCCGCTCATGCTAACCACGGGACCCCGGCGCTCCCTAGCTCATACTGTCCTTGATGTTGCCTATCTTGCACATGGACTACTCAGTTTGTATATTTTGCTTATTTTTTTCATAGTTCCACACAACTTCTTCCTGTTTTCTCGATTGATCTGTGTTCAGTTTTTCAAGGCCTATCCACTGTACCAACTTATAACTAAATCTGAGGGGGGTGCGATGGGGAGGTTCCCTTGTTAGACCCATTTGAACCAAGTAAGGTGATGATGGAGATGAATAACGATCGCGTACTCTTCTCTTCAATGTATACCACAATACTGAGATCTGGTGAGTGTGGTGGCCAGGCAGCTGGAACAATTCATCCTCGTACTCACAAAATTTGTCCAGGACGATGCGAGCTGTGTGAACAGCTACTGTGTCGTCTTGGAACGCAGCATCACCATTATGGAACAAACATTGTACCGTGGCACGAACCTGCTCAACAAAAATGCTCACATAATTCTTGGCGGTAATGTGACCTCGCTGAGTAGCCAAGTGTCCCATGGAAAACCACGATATGGCTGCCCAAATCACATTACTAAAATCCCACCACGTGTATTTCTTGGAACGTAAAATCGGCCCGAAGTTCCAAACTGTGTGAAGCGAAGGCTCGTCTAACCAATTACATCCTTCCATTGCACGATAGTTCTAGTTTGATGGCTTCAGCACCACATTTTCCTGTTCTACATTTACATCACATTTAAGTGCCTGGCAGAGGGTTCATCGAACCACCTTCACAATTCTCTATTATTCCAATCTCATATAGCGCGCGGAAAGAATGAACTCCTATATCTTTCCGTACGAGCTCTGATTTCCCTTATTTTATCTTGGTGATCGTTCCTTCCTCTGTAAGTCGTTGTCAACAAAATATTTTCGCATTCGGAGGAGAAAGTTGCTGATTGGAATTTCGTGAAAAGATTCCGTCGCAACGAAGAACGCCTTTGTTTCAATGATGTCCAGCCCAAATCCTGTATCATTTCTGTGACACTTTCTCCCATATTTCGCGATAATACAAAACGTGCTGCCTTTCTTTGAACTTTTTCGATGTACTCCGTCAGTCCTACCTGGTAAGGATCCCACACCGCGCAGAAGTATTCTAAAAAGAGGACGAACAAGCGTAGTGTAGGCAGTCTAATTAGTAGGTCTGTTACATTTTCTAAGTATCCTGCAAATAAAACGCAGTCTTTGGTTAGCCTTCCCCACAACATTTTCTGTGTGTCCCTTCCAATTTAAGTTGTTCGTAATTGTAATATCTAGGTATTTAGTTGAATTTACGGCTTTTAGATTAGACAAATTTATTGTGTAACCGAAGATTAACGAATTCCTTTTGGCACTCATGTGGATGACTTCACACTTTTCGTTATTTAAGGTCAACTGCCACTTTTCGCACCATTCCGATACTTCTTCTCAGTCATTTTGCAGTTTGTTTTGATCTTCTGATGACTTTATTAGTCGATAAACGACAGCGTCATCTGCAAACAACCGAAGACGGCTGCTCAGATTGTCTCCCAAATCGTTTATATAGATAAGGAACAGCAAAGGGCCTATAACACTACCTTGGGGAACGCCTGAAATCACTTCTGTTTTACTCGATGACTTTCCGTCAATTACTACGAAATGTGACCTCTCTGACAGGAAATAAGAGATCCAGTCACATAACTGAGACGACATTCCATAAGCACGCAATTTCACTACGAGCCGCGTGTGTGGTACAGTGTCAAAAGCCTTCCGGAAATCCAGAAATACAGAATCGATCTGAAATCCCTTGTCAGTAGCACTCAGCACTTCATGTGAATAAAGAGCTAGTTGTGTTTCACAAGAACGGTGTTTTCTAAACCAATGTTGACTGTGTGTCAATAGACAGTTTACTTCGAGGTAATTCATTATGTTCGAACACAATATATGTTCTAAAATCCTGCTGCATATCGACGTTAACGATATGGGCCTGTAATTTAGTTGATTACTCCTACTACCTTTCTTGAATATTGGTGTGACCTGTGGAACTTTCTAGCCTTTGGGTACGGATCTTTCGTCGAGCGAACGGTTGTATATCATTGTTAAGTATGGATCTAATGCATCAGCATACTCCGAAAGGAACCTAATTGGTATACAGTCTTGACCAGAAGACTTGCTTTTATTAAGTGATTTAAGTTGCTTCACTACTCCGAGGATATTTGCTTCTACGTTACTCATGTTGGCAGCTGTTTTTGATTCGAATTCTGGAATATTTACTTCGTGTTTACTGGCATCTGCATCAGTGCTGAGTTGTTTTTTGGTTTTGGAATTCCAGATCGCCCTATAGTTCCCCGCTTATAGAGCTCTCTTCGTGTTGTTACGCTGTTGACAGGATTTGCGAGTGCAACATTCAGTTCTTCAGTGATTTTTTCAGCTGCCATTCTCTCATTTTGCGTCACAATTCTCTTCAATGATCTTCCGTCACGATCTCTCGACACACATTTTCGTCCGCGTTGTGGCTTAGCTGGTGATGTTTTTCCGCTTTCACTGTATGCGATATAAATCTTTGGTATGATGCCTCTTGAAACACTACAACACACTTCTGCTACCTTGGTTACGGAAGTACCCATCATACGAGCACCAACAATTTGCAAATGGTCGAATTCACTTCGCCCTAGAACTCCACAGAACACTGTACTGGTCACGTCTGACAATTGCAACGTACTGAGGACATTGTACAGATGCCGTTCGTGGTCAAATGCAACAGCGCAACCTGCAGCCTGGCTAATCATCTGCACTTATGTTCAAGCATGCATTTCTCGCGTTGTTCTGATGTTTTGTACAGCCGCTTTAGACGGGCGGATTCTGCAAAGCAAGCACAGCGACTCGCCATCGTTTGGTTCCTGGCTCTTGTTAGGAAGTGGCCCAACAATTTCTAGTACCACATCTATCGTCCGCCCCCGGTAGCTGAGTGGTCAGCGCGACAGAATGTCAATCCTAAGGGCCCGGGTTCGATTCCCGGCTGGGTCGGAGATTTTCTCCGCTCAGGGACTGGGTGTTGTGTTGCTCTAATCATCATCGTTTCATCCCCATCGACGCGCAAGTCGCCGAAGTGGCGTCAAATCGAAAGACTTGCACCCGGCGAACGGTCTACCCGACGGGAGGCCCTAATGAAATGAAATGTGTGACGAGGGCCTCCCGTCGGGTAGACCGTTCGCCTGGTGCAAGTCTTTCGATTTGACGCCACTTCGGCGACTTGCGCGTCGATGGGGATGAAACGATGATGATTAGGACAACACAACACCCAGTCCCTGAGCGGAGAAAATCTCCGACCCAGCCGGGAATCGAACCCGGGCCCTTTGGATTGACAGTCTGTCGCGCTGACCACTCAGCTACCGGGGGCGGACGGGAGGCCCTAATCACACGACATTTACGTTTACCACATCTATCCTCAATGTCTAACGGATGACCCTCTCATCATTGCTGTCAACGAACGGCTCGAACTAAGCCTCGAGAAGAATTGTTTAATCAGAAGTCTTCAACAAAAATATTGCTACAGAAATCTAATGCAAAACTTCAATAATATTTATATAATATTCCGTCGGCTCTTGGAGGAACATTGACATACACTGATCAGCCAGGACATTATGACCACCGACCTACTATCGATATAAACTCGTCTCTCGTCTAGGCGATAGCAGCGTCACCTTGCGAAGAATTACCGTTAGTCAGACACACGCACGGTGCATGTAGTATCTGTGAGCGTGCTGTCCGTATATACAGGGCTATTACAAATGATTGAAGCGATTTCATAAATTCACTGTAGCTCCATTCATTGACATATGGTCACGACACACAACAGATACGTAGAAAAACTCATAAAGTTTTGTTCCGCTGAAGCCGCACTTCAGGTTTCTGCCGCCAGAGCGCTCGAGAGCGCAGTGAGACAAAATGGTGACAGGAGCCGAGAAAGCGTATGTCGTGCTTGAAATGCACTCACATCAGTCAGTCATAACAGTGCAACGACACTTCAGGACGAAGTTGAACAAAGATCCTCCAACTGCTAACTCCATTCGGCGATGGTATGCGCAGTTTAAAGCTTCTGGATGCCTCTGTAAGGGGAAATCGACGGGTCGGCCTGCAGTGAGCGAAGAAACGGTTGAACGCGTGCGGGCAAGTTTCACGCGTAGCCCGCGGAAAATTGGCTCATGCCACAACTGGAGACCGACAGCGCCGACTTCATCTTTCAACAGGATGGTGCTCCACCGCACTTCCATCATGATGTTCGGCATTTCTTAAACAGGAGATTGGAAAACCGATGGATCGGTCGTGGTGGAGATCATGATCAGCAATTCATGTCGTGGCCTCCACGCTCTCCCGACTTAACCCCATGCGATTTCTTTCTGTGGGGTTATGTGAAAGATTCAGTGTTTAAACTTCCTCTACCAAGAAACGTGCCGGAACTGCGAGCTCGCATCAACGATGCTTTCGAACTCATTGATGGGGACATGCTGCGTCGAGTGTGGGAGGAACTTGATTATCGGCTTGATGTCTGCCGAATCACTAAAGGGGCACATATCGAACATTTGTGAATGCCTAAAAAAACTTTTTGAGTTTTTGTATGTGTGTGCAAAGCATTTTGAAAATATCTCAAATAATAAAGTTATTGTAGAGCTGTGAAATCGCTTATCATTTGTAATAACCCTGTAGAATGGGGAAGGCGCGCGATCTATCTGAGTTTGACCGAGGGCAGATTTTGATGGCCCAGAGGCTTGGCACGGGCATTTCGGAAACTGCACGACTTGTCGGGTGTTCGACGAGTGTTGTGGTGAGTGTATTCAACACTTAGCGAAACCAAGCTGAAACCACGTCCAGGCGTCGTGGGGTTGGGCGGCCACCCCTCCATTACAGATGTCGGATGATGTAGGCTAGGCGGGCTGGTAAAACAGGAAAGGCGGCGAACTGTGGCGGAACTAACTTCAGACTTTAATGCTGGGCAGAGTACAAGTGTGTCTGAACACACAGTGCACAGAACACTCCTGACTATGGGTCTCCGCAACCGACGATCCACGCCCGGCCAACGTTACAACCCCGACGTCGGCAACTGCGACTGAAATGGGCACGTGACGTGACGGTGTAGTGGCAGAGCGTTGCATGGTCTGATGAATCCCGATACCTTCTTCATCATGCCAAAAGCAGCGTGCGAATCCGTCCTCTTCCAGGGGAACAACTCCTTGACAACGATACTTTGCCGACCGCTGTGGCCGAGCGGTTGTAAGCGCTTCAGCCCGGAACCGCGCTGCTGCTACGGTCGCAGGTTCGAATCCTACCTCGGGCATGGATGTGTGTGATGTCCTTAGGTTAGTTAGGTTTAAGTAGTTCTAAGTCAAGGGGACTGATGACCTCACATGTTAAGTCCCGTAGTGCTTAGAGCCATTTGAACCATTTGAACGATACTGTGGAACGGAGACAAGCTGGCGGTGGCTCCATCCTGCTCTGGGGAACATTCACGTGGGCATCCATGAGTCCAGTAGAGGTAGTGCAAGGCACCGTGAGGCCAAACAGTATCGGACACTGGTTGCAGACGATCATCTGGGATGTGATTGAACGTGGCGTCAGAGCTCGTCGCCCCCCTCCCCGGAATTTATAGGAGTTAGCTGACTTGTGTGTGCAGATGTGGTGCTAACTCCCTCCAACCACCTACCCATTGCTTCCAAGTCATGACGTGTAGCCGCTGTTATCCATGCCAAAGTTGGACATACCGGCTATTAGGTAGATGGTCGTAATGTTCTTGCTGATCGGTATATAATAACTTGAATACACAGTATTTATGTTCCACAATAATATTTATTTGATAGCCCGTTATGAACCGGCTTTCAGCTTCTTAGCTCATAGCCAGATAACTTAATACTGAACAGATAGTCCACACAACTTCAGCGAAAATTCATAGCTGTACAAATATTGTTGTACCAATATACGAGGCATTTCATGACTATATCGATATAAAACAGAAGTATAATACCTAAAGAGACTCTGAACAAATGACTCTTATATTACAGTATAATCGAATATTAAAACTACATGAACGTGTAAGCCAAAAATGTTGTACAAGTGAGTAATGACACAGGCTATTGTGTCATGTGGACAAACTGCTGGATGTGATGAACAGATCGGAGAAAGGGGGGGGGGGGGGGGGAGCAGTCTATAGAATGTGGGTGTGGAACAGTTACAACAAGCTTATTATGTAACGGTAAGAGAAATAGTAACTGGCTCCTGCGACTTTGATGAGGGTCAGTAACGGAACTGTGTTTTGTCATTAAGGACCAGGTCAAGATTCTTTGATTGGTGTTTATTAATGGACAGAATTTCCAAGCAATGTTAGTTTTCTGCCTTTAGTTCCTTTAAGGCTAACATCACATTTCACATCATATGAATATCATTCATTCAGAGCATGTTCAGCAAAGGTGGAATCTTTCTTTTTCAGTCTCAAACTTCTTTCTTGCTCAGTCAGTCTAGTTGTTATAGCTCTACCTGTTTGATCTAAATATAATTTTCCACGCAGATTGCAAGAAATTTTATAAATTCCGCTGTAAACGTGGAATCTTATCTTTACTGTTGAACGAAAGGTGGGCAACAATACGCCTTGTGAAACAAGCTGGAGTATATTTCTTGGATTTTAGTTTCCTGGCAAGAACCTGTGAAGTCCTACCCACATACAGCACGGGGGTCCATTTGTTATGAGTGTGGTTTTTTGCTGTCTGAGGTGGATAACGAGTGCTGTTATCCTCTGTCTGGGTACTTTGTCAATCACGTTAGGACTATAACCATTGCTGTACGCTATTTCCTTAATTATTTTCAATTTATTTTCAAAATCTGGTTTGATTTGTGGTAGGCGGTGCACCATGGAGTGTAAAGCTGTATGTTCGTGGGTGTTGGGATTCTGGCAACTGACTGGTATTACTGTGTGTGCTGAAATTACTTTTCTGTTTAGTACCAACTTATTTGACGATGGCCTAAGAAGCCGAAAACCGGTTAGTAACGAACTATTAAATAGATATTATTGTGGAACATTAATACTACAGGGTGTTTCAAAAATGACCGGTATATTTGAAACGGCAAGAAAAACTAAACGAGCAGCGATATAAATACACCGTTTGTTGCAATATGCTTGGGACAACAGTACATTTTCAGGCGGACAAACTTTCGGAATTACAGTAGTTACAATTTTCAACAACAGATGGCGCTGCAAGTGATGTGAAAGATATAGAAGACAATGCAGTCTGTGGGTGCGCCATTCTGTACGTCGTCTTTCTGCTGTAAGCGTGTGCTGTTCACAACGTGCAAGTGTGCTGTAGACAACATGGTTTATTCCCTAGAACAGAGGATTTTTCTGGTGTTGGAATTCCACCGCCTAGAACACAGTGTTGTTGCAACAAGACGAAGTTTTCAACGGAGGTTTAATGTAACCAAAGGGCCGAAAAGCGATACAATAAAGGATATGTTTGAAAAATTTCAACGGACTGGGAACGTGACGGATGAACGTGCTGGAAAGGTAGGGCGACCGCGTACGGCAAACACAGAGGGCAACGTGCAGCTAGTGCAGCAGGTGATCCAACAGCGGCCTCGGGTTTCCGTTCGCCGTGTTGCAGCTGCGGTCCAAATGACGTCAACGTCCACGTATCGTCTCATGCGCCAGAGTTTACACCTCTATCCACACAAAATTCAAACGCGGCAACCCCTCAGCGCCGCTACCATTGCTGCACGAGAGACATTCGCTAACGATATAGTGCACAGGATTGATGACGGCGATATGCATGTGGGCAGCATTTGGTTTACTGACGAAGCTTATTTTTACCTGGACGGCTTCGTCAATAAACAGAACTGGCGCATATGGGGAACCGAAAAGCCCCATGTTGCAGTCCCATCGTCCCTGCATCCTCAAAAAGTACTGGTCTGGGCCGCCATTTCTTCCAAAGGAATCATTGGCCCATTTTTCAGATCTGAAACGATTACTGCATCACGCTATCTGGACATTCTTCGTGAATTTGTGGCGGTACAAACTGCCTTAGACGACACTGCGAACACCTCGTGGTTTATGCAAGATGGTGCCCGGCCACATCGCACGGCCGACGTCTTTAATTTCCTGAATGAATATTTCGATGATCGTGTGATTGCTTTGGGCTATCCGAAACGTACAGGAGGCGGCGTGGATTGGCCTCCCTATTCGCCAGACATGAACCCCTGTGACTTCTTTCTGTGGGGACACTTGAAAGACCAGGTGTACCGCCAGAATCCAGAAACAATTGAACAGCTGAAGCAGTACATCTCATCTGCATGTGAAGCCATTCCGCCAGACACGTTGTCAAAGGTTTCGGGTAATTTCATTCAGAGACTACGCCATATTATTGCTACGCATGGTGGATATGTGGAAAATATCGTACTATAGAGTTTCCCAGACCTCAGCGCCATCTGTTGTTGAAAATTGTAACTACTGTAATTTCGAAAGTTTGTCTGCCTGAAAATGTACTGTTGTCCCAAGCATATTGCAACAAACGGTGTATTTCTATCGCTGCTCGTTTAGTTTTTATTGCCGTTTCAAATATACCGGTCATTTTTTAAACACCCTGTATGTATTCAAGTTATCAATACTTCAATAATAAGCCTAGCATCCTGCTTTCTTTCACAAAATCTGCAAACTTAACCTTGGACATATCTTACGCTTAATAAGGATGTTTGTGTTTCTGAACCACCGATCGCATTATTTGTTAAAACAGCGCCACGTTAGGCGCAGGGTTTCTCCTCCTTCGATCCCACTCTCCTTCCCCTTCCCCCCAACCATCTTCTTGCATCCGCAAGAAGCTTGGGCTGCTGGCTCATCAAGTTTGCAACAGTCAATCCCTTACCTTCAGGCTACATCGCAGCCCGGCGCTTCTATTGTCTTTTCCTGTCCGTTCTCTTCCGCAGGTAGATTGGGGGCTATTTAGACTCGCTGGCGATCATTGTCTGGTGAGATGCGCTCCTTCCTCTGTTCTGTGCCTCCCCTCGTACTTATACACGCAATGCTCCCGATCGAAAAAGAAAAAATAATGACATCAAAACTTAATTATTTAGGGATACGTCTATCCCCATCAAATAACAGGGCTGGTTCTCTTTCGAAGCTGTACTCATTTTGCTCTATGTCCTTCCAGTATTTCGTCATTATTAAATGTCGCCGTCCCACACAAATTCCTGTATGTCGTGATCTGGTAGGATTACTTCTGCAATACTTCCACTACACCTTTATTACTCATCTTTGCTTTTCATCGCGCTTATGCTAGTGTTAACACTCTTACTTTTCAATTGTTACCACTTTTGCAAACATATTAAAGATGATACTATGTTCCAAATTATCGCAGCCTTCGTTTCTGATAAAATGTGACTGTCAGTCAGAGCATTCGTCAGCCGAAGTACCTTATCTGCATATTTGTCGTCGACCTCGGAATCTATGCTCCGATTTTTCTACGCATGCTCACTTCAAATGCTGACATCAGTGTCACTGTTTCCTTTAGTAAGCACGACAGCTGTACGGAGACGCTCCTCAAACTGCAGTGACAAGTGCTACAGGAGAGGCGTTGTCTATCACGGAGAGGATCACTGTTAACATTCCGAGAGCATACAGGGTTGACAATTATCGAACTATATGAAAAAAACATCAAATAGGTAAAAAGACGAGGCATAGTAGAAACCCAGGGATAGTAGAAGCCCTTTGGTAACAGAAGAAATATTGAATTTAATTGATGAAAGGAGAAAATATAAAAATGCAGTAAATGAAGCAGGCAAAAAGGAATACAAACGTCTCAAAAACAATATCGACAGGAAGTGCAAAATGGCTAAGCAGAGATGGCTAGAGGACAAATGTAAGGATGTAGAGGCTTATCTCACTAGGGGTAAGATAGATACTGCCTACAGGAAAATAAAAGAGACACTTGGAGAAAGGAGAACCACTTGCATGAATATCAAGAGCTCAGATGGAAACTCAGTTCTAAGCAAAGAAGGGAAAGCTGAAAGGTGGAAGGAGTATATAGAGGGTCTATACAAGGGCGATGTACTTGAGGACAATATTATGGAAATGGAAGAGGATGTAGATGAAGATGAAATGGGAGATACGATACTGCGTGAAGAGTTTGACAGAGCTCTGAAAGACCTGAGTCGAAACAAGGCCCCCGGAGTAGACAACATTCCATTAGAACTACTGACGGCCTTGGGAGAGCCAGTCCTGACAAAACTCTACCATCTGGTAAGCAAGATGTATGAGACAGGCGAAATAGCCTCAGACTTCAAGAAGAATATAATAATTCCAATCCCAAAGAAAGCAAGTGTTGACAGATGTGAAAATTACCGAATAATGAGTTTAATAAGTCACAGCTGCAAAATACTAACGCGAATTCTTTACAGACGAATGGAAAAACTGATAGAAGCCGACCTCGGCGAAGATCAGTTTGGATTCCGTAGAAATGTTGGAACACGTGAAGCAATTCTGACCCTACGACTTATCTTAGAAGAAAGATTAAGGAAAGGCAAACCCACGTTTCTAGCATTTGTAGACTTAGAGAAAGCTTTTGACATTGTTGATTGGAATACTCTCTTTCAAATTCTGAAGGTGGCAGGGGTAAAATACAGGGAGCGAAAGACTATTTACAATTTGTACAGAAAGCAGATGGCAGTTATAAGAGTCGAGGGGCATGAAAGGGAAGCAGTGGTTGGGAAAGGAGTAAGACAGGGTTGTAGCCTCTCCCCGATGTTATTCAATCTGTATATTGAGCAAGCAATAAAGGAAACAAAAGAAAAGTTCGGAGTTGGTATTAAAATCCATGGAGAAGAAATAAAAACTTTGAGGTTCGCCGATGACATTGTAATTCTGTCAGAGACAGCAAAGGACTTGGAAGAGCAGTTGAATGGAATGGACGGTGTCTTGAAAGGAGGGTATAAGATGAACATCAACAAAACCAAAACGAGGATAATGGAATGTAGTCTAATTAAGTCGTGTGATGCTGAGGGAATTAGATTAGGAAATGAGACACTTAAAGTAGTAAAGGAGTTTTGCTATTTGGGGAGCAAAATAAATGATGATGGTCGAAGTAGAGAGGATATAAAATGTAGACTGGCAATGGCAAGGAAAGCGTTTCTGAAGAAGAAAAATTTGTTAACATCGAGTGTAGATTTAAGTGTCAGGAAGTCGTTTCTGAAAGTAATTGTATGGAGTGTAGCGATGTATGGAAGTGAAACGTGGACGATAAATAGTTTAGACAAGAAGAGAACAGAGGCTTTCGAAATGTGGTGCTACAGAAGAATGCTGAAGATTAGATGGGTAGATCACATAACTAATGAGGAGGTATTGAATAGAATTGGGGAGACGAGGAGCTTGTGGCACAACTTGACTAGAAGAAGGGATCGGTTGGTAGGACATGTTCTGAGACATCGAGGGATCACCAATTTTGTATTGGAGGGCAGCGTGGAGGGTAAAAATAGCAGAGGGAGGCCAAGAGATGAATACACTAAGCAGGTTCAGAAGGATGTAGACTGCAGTAGGTACTGGGAGATGAAGAAGCTTGCACAGGATAGGGTAACATGGAGAGCTGCATCAAACCAGTCTCAGGACTGAGGACCACAACAACAACATGAAAGAAACTAAATTAGTTGCAAACTACGGCGTGCACACATTTTATCCTACATGTAAACGTCACTGCAGATATTCGGATTTAGGTTATGACATGTTCGATATGCCTGCCATCTTTGTCGATGATGTGGCGCAGACGAACAGCGAAATTCTGCATGACCTGCTGAAGTGGCGGAACATCGATGATGTCGATGCTCTCCTGAATGGCTGTTTTCAGCTCAACAATGGTTTTGGTGTTATTGCCGTTCACCTTGTCTTTAATATAGCCTCACAAAATGAGTCACATGTGTTCGCATCCGGAGAATATGGCGACCAATCGAGGCCCATACCAGTGCCCTCTGGGTACCCCACGGTCCCCGAAGTGCTCCTCCAGGACACCAAACACTCTGCTGCTTCGATGGGATCGAGCTCCGTCTTGTACGAACCACATCTTGTCGAAATCAGCGTCACTTTGGATAATAGGGATGAAATCATCTTCCAAAACCATCACGTACCTTTCGGTAGTCACCGTACCATCGAGGAATATCGCATCGATTATTCCGTGACTGGACATTTCACACCACACAGTCACCCGTTGACGATGAAGAGACTTCCTGATCGCGAAATGCGGCTTCTCAGTCTCCCAAATGCACCAATTTTGCTTATTGACGAACCCATCCAAATGAAAGTGGGCTTCGTAGCTAAAGCAAACCATACTAATTCCCATCATGCCCCGCGGTCAACCATGCAGTTTGAACGCCATAACGCAAACCGTTCAGAAGTTATGACGATTTTATTTTATATAGTTCAATAATTTTCAAACTGTATGTTACGACAGCAGCAAAGGAACATACTGAGTCCTCCAAGGTACACCTCATGTAATACCCTTGCTGAGAAAATCAAAGAAACTAGAGCCTATAAAATGGCTTTTGTTTCATGCAACATGTGCGAATGAAAGAGGAAAGGAGGGGCATGTAACCTCCTCCCCCCCCCCCCACTTATCGACCTTAATGACAGTGAAAAACCGCGTGTACCTAATGGGAATTTGGGAAAAGCAATTGTCACCGAAGTTAATCTGTCGGTAAAGAGGGAGGAAAGGGTTACATCTAAATGAAAGGAAAAATGCAAATGAAACTGGTGGAAATTAATTTTGAAAAGGGGTAAAGTTAATAAAGAGTAAATGTGCAGCCGTTACGTTAACAATTAACTAGCCATAATTAGATATTTGAGATTTGGGGGAAATTACGGTCGCCAGTCCTAAGGACAATTACTATAGTAACTGAAAAAGAAAGGTTATTACACATATAATTAGCACTAGAAGCGTGGCAACTGAAGGTTGACACGTGTAGTGTGAAAACTGAATGTCTCTCAGAAGTAATAAATTTCGCTACACTCTGACTTAATTTAGCAAAAGAATTAATAAAACCGGAAAATCGAAAGTTAATTTAGTGACTGAAGTTAATAGTGAGCTTTCTTTCTGAAGCACATCGAAATTCAGTAAAATACGGTTAGTGTTGGACTACCTCAACAATCATTTCAAAAGCTACTTGAATCTACGCAATTTAGAAATAAGAGATTTAACTTTGAACTTGAATTAAATGATTCTGAACAATTAATAATAGTAAAATTTAGTACGTACCAAGCTGAGCTGCAGTCACAGGTAAGCTAAAATACGGTAACAAACCTCGCACTCTTAATTTGTGCTTGTGTAATCTAAATATTGTAGCCAGCTATGAATACCTTAACTGAACTTTGAAATTAAAGCAGTGAAATGGAATGATATTACTTTAATGCTGGCGTTTGAATTTCAACGGCACTAGGGTTCAATCCGGAAAAGGAAGGGACCCTGCATGGTAATGCTATTGGGACAATGAGCAACAAACGTTCATGTTAAGTTGCTGTAATTTTGTGATGCAACAATTTTAAAAGTTTGAAAAGCTGAGGTCTGCCATACAGTTCTAAAACTTTACGTGCTTCCAGTCTTCCTTGTCGGTTGATTGAAGGTTTGAAGCCGTCGATCGAGGAGGTGGCGACAGTCACTCATTGTCGGCCGTCGCTGTTGCAGAAGCTGGATGTTGGCGCGCCTTCTTCTCGACACGGTCACCAGGCGAAACGGGCTCTTGATGTGCGCCTGCTAATGCTAATGCTAATGCTTCCCGTCCGCGACACCGTGTCAGAAACTATCATAGCAAGTCGAGCGCAATAACATGCTGCCCAACCCCGAAAGCACGGCAACTCGCAGGAGCGTCACACAACACACCTGCTCCACTGCACCACCCCAGCCAGACTCTCTCTCTTCCCGCGCTCCACGCGACCGAGTTAACACTACCAAAGATCCTAAACACTCTTGTTCTCCACACGACCTATCGATGTATTCGTTCGATACAATAGTTTTCCCTAGGCCAGACCCAGCGTATAAATACAAATAATATTCACAAAACAAACCAACATATATATATATATATATACATATATATATAAACAGTAAAACAATTACAATATATAAAGACACAGAAATGTCATATCTTCAGGTAACAAAATAAGGAAAATTTATAGTGCAGCAGATGGAAATAGGAGGATATGCATTTCCGGCGTTACAGGCATTAGAGTGAGTCCGGCCACGGGCCGTAGGAAACCTTGCGGAATACAAATTTAGATGTAGATGTCGCATCTTTTGCCTGTACTTTTTGTGCCATTCCTTTCTTTCCGCAATTATTTCTAGAAAAACAGAAACGTTACGACATAGTCGTCACTAATGACCCATAGTCGATAACTCATTTTTATTAATTTCAATAGTGTTTTGTCACGTTCGTAAACAGATTGTTGCGGACTTCATGAGTTCGCCATATTGTCGACTCTGTCTGCCTGCGTCTCATATTATGCCCTGTGCCAAATCTACCCGGTCTTCTGTGCTAAACTGAACACTATAATTATTAGCGTCTGTATGATACTGTATTACGCCCTCTTTGATCATAATTGAGCATTTGCTTACATCTTGTCTGGGTCCGGTCGTCGAGAGACATATGTCTGTATGTAAAACACGGGACTTGAATTCGGAAGGACCAGGCGTTAGTTTCACGTCCCGTCATCTATATTTAGGTTGTCCATGGTTTCTTAAGGTAAATTCCGGATTTGTTCCTTCTAAAAAGACATGGTCGATTGCCTCCTACATTCTTCCCCAACGCGAGCTTGTGCTTCGTCTGTATGTGCTCGATGTCGATGACACTAACTCTTTATTTTTCTTCCTTCGTGCTGGTCAGTTTCGTTCAGTGACCTAAGTGCGCTGATGAAATCATTTAAACCAGTTTTACGACCACAAGCACACAATTTATTTGCGTCGAAAAATGTGGCCTCCCGGCGTCACGCCATTCTAAATTATACTTCTTGCTATTTAGGTCACCTGCAAGAACAGCAACGTTTGATGGATACGTAGCAACATTCTTCCTTGTCTGCGCTTCGTATTGCTCATGGAAGACATTAAATTTTATAGCTTCCTCTGCCGATACGCTCCAGTACGTTTCCTAGTGCGCTATCGTAAATTCGTGATACGGTTACCGACCTCAGTATGACACTGTGCACCATGAGCGTTCTACCTTGTATATTGTTGCTGAATCATCACCATCTAGTATCCCTTAGCGATATCTTTAATTCAAAAATATGTCCCGAGATACACCGGACATCCCAGGAGGAATGCCCAGTATTAAGAGACATGACAGGAATAATCATTCGAAGCAAAATGTCTAGGAAACGTGAGCTCCAAAATGCATGCGTTAAGCTATGAGCACTTCATCTTCGATATTGTTAAACAAATCTCTCCTACTGCACGTCCTTTCCTTTCCATGTTGTCAGAGGTGGTAGTATGGACCGACACAAGAAAAAAAATGTACAGTAAACATGGGCTCAAAAGTGCATACCTTAAGAGCTGTTAGCGTTTGTTCAGTAGAAGAGATATCGGTCACAGCAGCGATAATAATTTCATGTGGCTCAATGGCCTGATGCAAGTCTTTCAGTTGGACGCTGCTTGGGCGATATCCGTATCCCTAACCTACCCAGCTTATCCAGCCGGGGAAAGGGGACCTACATTTTTAACGTGGAATCCGGACCAAATATCTTTTCTGGCAAATCCTCACATCGTTGAGAAATGAGGGTTATGTTAAAACGCAAACCGAAAAAGTCCGCGGCTGATCGGGATTCGACACTCCAGCCTGCTGGTTTCCACCCAAGCGCTTTACCGGTAGACCACCAGACACATACAAAAAAAAAAGAGCTCATAGCTCTAAAGTTGTGCACTTTAGAGCCCATGTATACTGGATTTTTTCCTTGATCCATAGTACTATCTCTCAAAACACGAAAAGCAAAAAAATGGTTAAAATGGCTCTGAGCACTAAGGGACTTAACTTCTGAGGTCATCAGTCCCCTAGAACTTAGAACTACTTAAACCTAACTAACCTAAGGACATCACACACATCCATGCCCGAGGCAGGATTCGGACCTGCGATCGTAGCGGTCGCGCGGTTCCAGACTGTAGCGCCTAGAACCGCTCGGCTACTTCGGTCGGCCATGAAAAGCAAAGAGCTGCCGGTAGAAGAGATCTGTTTCACAATATCGAAGATGAGGAAATGCTCACAGGGTAATCATTTTGGAGGCATTTTTACTGGACTTTTTGCTTCTAATGATCATTCCTGTCATATCCCTGCATACTGATCATGCCTTCTGGGAAACCCTCTATGTACAAAGCATACCAGTTAATGACGTTGTCGCGCCTGAATATGTGCAAGGAAGTATAATATCTGGCACGTATGGATGCCTACGAACATTTGCAAGACCAATGCTGCTTTTATTTACCTCATTGTCATTCAACGCAGCGATCTGCTACTGCATCTTCATGATGATCATATGTCACACATCATTAATTTGTGCAGATTCTGATCAATTTTGGTTGCTTCGTCGGCAATTTTTCTTTGAAGATCGCACACACTTCTATCGTTCTGCTTCTAGTCTTTTTCGTACTTCAAGTGCACACTCACTTTCTCGTTTTTGGTTTTCTTTCACATAAACCGTTTACCGTATGAAAATAAGACGCAAAATTTATTTATTCTTGTATTGTTTTCTTCTCTTATACAAACGTTTTATTAACTTCATCCCAGAAATGTTTAACCTGTTCGGCAAAATCTCTTCGAAGTTCTGATGACAGCGAATTCGTAGGATCTATTTGCGAATTCGTATACTCTAACTGAAAATCTATGTGATCCAACAGTTCAGTGTGTATAGGACCGGATTATCCATCAAGCAGTGTAGGTAACCGCCGAGGGGCCCCACATCGACTAGGGGCCCAGAGCACAGAGAATTTTTTTTTAATGTTTCTTCGAATGATAATTAACTTTGAAGATTTATGTGTAACAAACCCTAAATGACAGTATTATTGTCTTGTTTGTTCTTATTACGTCATACTTCAGTACATTCCGGAATGCATTTCAGATTATTATAGAATAATATTATATTTTATCGCAGCGATTCTAACGCCGACTACTCAGAGGTCGCCACGGTAAGAGCAGCTTCTTTAACGCTACATACTTCAAAAACTCTGCATTATGAATGCACAGCTGCTGGTAGAAGGATTAATGTGTTCTGTAGCCACGTCACTTTCATAAGGTTGGCAGTACTGGTTCGTATGACAAAGTGCGTTGGGGAAGGCCCCGATTCATTGGATACGTATGTTGTATCATAAATGAAAGTTTCGAAACACTTTCAGTTGCTTGATTTTCATTTTGTTCTGTAATTGCGATTTTCGAGTTTTGCGACCGCGAATTCAGTTTAAAAAGTTTTACTGTGGTCTGTGTTTCAAAACTTACGAATTTGGATAAGAGTGCTAGATTTTTATGAAGACTGCAGGTGCTTCGAGAAAACTAACGAGACGCCGAAAGTAAAAAACTGAAGCTACATTTACGATGGAACGTAAGTTTGAATACGAGATTTTGTTTTACGTAATTCTTTCCGAAGATTTGCCGCATCTTCATTTTCTCTCCGTTCTCCTAGCAGCAAGGCAGAAAAATATTAAATGATGTAATGATAAAAATATAGAGGATAGGTAAGTATTTAGGTTCAGTTAATTTTATTTAAATAGAAAAATTCTTACCTGTCAAATGTTGCTTGTAAATTTCAGGTCCGCACTATGATCACACGATTATTTACCTTTTCTATCAGGAACAAAATTTCGGAGGTACGCGTAAAGAAAAAACCGCAAAGTGGAAACAGCAAGAAAAGAAGCATGATGATCAATTAATGAATGCACAAAACCTTTTTTAACTCGGATTTAGTTGCCAGTCAACGGCAAATCAACTTCATTCGTCTCCAAGTGTATCTGCCAGCCACACGATGGCTGTGGACCAAGCAGAGATTCCCTGCGAGTGTTCTGAACAGTCTCGCCAGGAACAAGAAACAGGTACTTTAGTGCATGCAGAGGAATGTGAGCCGGAGACCAAGGTCCAACTACTACATCAACATGTGGACCATCTAGGAGTAGAAAACCAGAATGACATTTGCGTACAGGAAAGTATTACCAACGAAATACAAGATTTTTAATGTACTAGTGATCCTAGCGAATGTCAGGACATGGCGTGTGATTTTTCTGTTTCAAGCCGATAAGCAAAAGATACTTTTCTCAATCGATGCTTTTTCGAAAACATATGTGGTGGTAAAATGAAAGTGGCTCATGTGTCCTCCGTCTATTGGGAAAGTATGTCTTCCATGAACCCTTTTTTGGTTAAGCTCAATAGCAATCACAATTTCAAACTGGATTTTATGATTGGAAAAATGCGTCGTACCGAATTCTGTCGCATGACAATAATGCAACACACCAAGTATGTGTACAGACACCGGTTAGTAGACGACGTATTCATGGACGAATCAAGACCTCATTGGAAATTACATTCAACAAAGAAAGAGAATACTGGATGAACGTCTTACTAAGAGTGGTCTCAGTGATTAAATTTTTATCATCCCGTGAATCAGCATTTCGTGCTGACAAATTTCTTGGTTCTTAACATAATGGCAACTACACTACTGGACATTAAAATTTCTACACCACGAAGATGACGTGCTACAGACGCGAAATTTAAGCGACAGGAAGAAGATGCTGTGATATGCAAATGATTAGCTTTTCAGAGTATTCACACAAGGTTGGCGCCGGTGGCTACACCTACAACGTGCTGAAATGAGGAAAGTTTCCAACCGATTTCTCATACACAAACAGCAGTTGACCGGCGTTGCCTGGTGAAACGTTGTTGTGATGCCTCGTGTAAGGAGGAGAAATGCGTACCATCACGTTTCCGACTTTGATAAAGGTCGGATTGTAGCCTATCGCGATTGCGGTTTATCGTATCGCGACATTGCTGCTCGCGTAGGTCGAGATCCAATGACTGTTAGCAGAATATGGAATCGGTCGGTTCAGGAGGGTAATACGGAACGCCGTGCTGGATCCCAACGGCCTCGTATCACTAGCAGTCGAGATGACAGGCATCTTATCCGCATGGCTGTAAAGGATCGTACAGCCACGTCTCGATCCCTGAGTCAACAGACGGGGACGTTTGCAAGACAACAACGATCTGCACGAACAGTTCGACGACGTTTGCAGCAGCATGGACTATCAGCTCGGAGGCCATGGCTGCGGTTACCCTTGACACTGCATCACAGACAGGAGCGCCTGCAATGGCGTACTCAACGACGAACTAGGGTGCACGAATGGCAAAACGTCATTTTTCGGATGAATCCAGGTTCTGTTTACAGCATCATGATGGTCGCATCCGTGTTTGGTGACATCACGGTGAACGCACATTGGAAGCATGTATTCGACATCGCCATACTGGCGTATCACACGGCGTGATGGTGTAGGGTGCCATTGGTTACACGTCTCAGTCACCTGTTGTTCGCATTGACGGCACTTTGAACAGTGGACGTTACACTTCAGATGTGTTACGACCCGTGGCTCTACCATTCATTCGATCCCTGAGAAACCCTACATTTCAGCAGGATAATGCACGACCGCATGTTGCAGGTCCTGTACTGGCCTTTCTGGATACAGAAAATGTTCGACTGCTACCCTGGCCAGCACATTCAGATCTCTCACCAATTGAAAACGTCTGGTCTTGGTGGCCGAGCAACGGGCTTGTCACAATACACCAGTCATTACTCTTCATGAACTGTGGTATCGTGTTGAAGCAGCATGGGGGCTGTACCCGTACACGCCATCCAAGCTCTGTTTGACTCAATGCCCAGGAGTATCAAGGCCGTTACTACGGCCAGAGGTGGTTGTTCTGGGTACTGATTTCTCAGGATATATGCACCAAAATCGCGTGAAAATGTAATCACATGTCAGTTCTAGTATTATATATTTGGCCAATGAATACCTGTTTATTGTCTGCATTTTTTATTGGTGAAGTAATTTTAATGGCCAGTAGTGTATTTGGGAACTTTGAAGTTTATCGCGGAGTACGAACCATTCCTTAGTTCTTATTTAGCCATATATGATAATTTAGGCAAGAGAAAACAGATATATCTGTCTTCAACGATTTTTGAGGAACTTATTGTTATACTTAGACATACGGTTTTAAAATTCATTGTTAATGGAAGTATTGAAGCCAAATATTTCTCAATTAGCGTCTATTCGACCCGAGACATATCTCATACCGATCAGCTGACCGTTGTGCTGAGAGACGTTACGTCAAATGGAGAAGTAGCAGAACGTTTCCTTACATTCTCACATTTATTCGCGAAGGGGAAGAACTAGCCAACACAATTCTAAATTTTTTAAACCAATATAATATAGAGACAAAAAATTTGACAGTGCAGTCTTGCGATAATGTGTCGAATATATCTGGTTGTTGGAATGGTCGACGTAATAAGAAAATAAACCAGCTCGCACACTACGTTCCATGTGCAGCGTACTCGCTAAATTTGGCTGGAGTACATGCCGTGGGGAGCTGAGTTGGAGGAAACTTGTTTTTAGGATTTGTACAGGTAGTATACAACTATTTTCGGCGTCACCTCACCGCTGGGCAATTACGCTCAAATATCTTGAAAAAGGTGATGAACGTAAGCAATTCAAGTCATTAGTTCTGAAAAGAGTGTGCGACACATGGTGGTGTGCAAGGGCCAACGCAACTAAGGCATTGTCAAAAGGTGACAACAGTTTCCATAAACCGTTGCAGTCTATTGCTGACGATGAAATCAGTCATCACAAGTGATTTACGAGGCCAGATGTTTATTAAAGAACTAGAAAAAAAAGAAAAGAAAAAGAAAATGCCGTAATGGCAGTATTATAGGCTGTCACACTAGATCGAATCAATGGTGTCAGTGTATCTCTACAAAAAACAGCTGCTGAACTTCGAACGCAGTCGACCTTTTAAAATCGCTTTTAGATATTTTACTGTCACAGCGAAAATCAGTTGACGATTACGAGATGAAGGCAAATAAGACAACTGATACCCAATATAGTGATGAAAATGAGCGTGTGCGAAGAAGAGAAAGGCAGCACGATGACGGATCTGGAGACGGCGTTGTGCACAGAGGAAAAGAGAAGTTAAAAATTGTAACTTCTTTGCCTGCACTAGACATGCTGTATACAGAATTGTCGTGGTGACTAGAAGCATACCGCGAAATTAATTCTCTGTTTGGATTTCTGATAGATTTCTCGACAAAGTCCAACGATAAAATTACAGAGGCTTGTACAAAGTATAGGGAACATTCTTCCGAGGTCTTTGAGCCTGAGTTTACAGACAAAATGGTGAAGCTTAAGTACTTCATCTTACAATTAGAGGGAGCCGGAAGAGTTGAAATTGGGTGTGCCGAGCAATCATATAAACCGATTTTTGGTAATATAGCACAATCAACGTTCCCCAATGTAATGACAGCACTGCAAATATATGAAATTCTGATGATTTCAAAGCAACAGATCAACGTAAATTTTAGAAATTCAAACAAAAAAAAAAACTGTCTTCGTTCATCAATGTCTCAGAACCGTTGAAGTTTCTTGGCGATAAGGGGGATTGAAAATGATATATTGGAGAAGGTCGACTTTCAATATGTTTCAAATTATATCTAAAAAACTTAGAAGAGTTGATATTTAACCATATTGTACTTTACAAAACGATTTAATAAAAAAATACGAATATTTTTTCTTTTATTTGTTCCAGTTTTTTACTGAGAGATGACATACCTTCGTAATGTAGTAAAAAACAGCGTAATTATGATTACAATTTCGCTGTGATAGAAAATATACATTTTAAGAAGTTAGAAAGTAGTACAGGGGCCGCGAAACGTGCGTTGCCTAGAGGCCCCGGCACTGATTATGCGGCCCTGATTGTATATCATCGACAGCGGAACCATCACATTGCTTACAAGGGAACCTCCCCATCGCACCCCCCTCAGATTTATTTATAAGTTGGCACAGTGGATAGGCCTTGAAGAACTGAACACAGATCAATCGAGAAAACAGGAAGAAGTTGTGTGGAACTATGAAAAAAGTAAGCAAAATATACAAACTGAGTAGTCCATGTCAAAGATATGCACCATGAAAGACAATGTAAATGTCGGAGCGCTGTGGACCCGTGGTTAGCGTGAGCCGCTATGGAACTAGAGGTCCTTGGTTGAAGTCTTCCCTCAAGTGAAAATTTTACTTTCTTTATTTTCGCAAAGTTATGATCTGTCCGTTCGTTCACTGACGTCTCTGTTCACTGTAATAAGTTTAGCGCCTGTGTTTTGCGACCGCACCGCAAAAACGTGCGATTGTTATTGAAGTCGCGAGCTATATTTGTTGGATTCATATTGCCCACGGAATATATCTCACATATTTAATGCACTCTCGTCCAAAGTAGTGAACAGTCAACTGCCAGCCAGGGAGCCTCGTTAGCAGCAATACTCTCTCTTCCGTGCGCTGTAGTCGACTGACGTCGTCTGTTTCGATGTTTGTTTAGGTGTGGCGTCCCCATACTACGGCGCAGTTACCTCGCATCGGACGGACGGACAGATAATAATTGTCTGAAAATAAAAAAATTAAACTTTTCAGTCGATGATTGACTTGAACCAAGGACCTCGCGTTCCGCAGCCGCTCACGCTAACCACGGGACCACGGCGCTCTAGAGCTCAGATTCTCCTTGATGTTCGCTATGTTGCGCATTGACTACTCAGTTTGTATATTTTGCTTATTTTTTCATAGTTTCACACAACTTCTTCCTGTTTTCTCGATTGATTTGTATTCAGTTTTTCAAGTATCCACTGTGCCAACTTATAACTAAACCTGAGTGGGGTGCGATGGGGAGGTTCCCTTGTTAGTACTACCTGCATGAGACACCATGATTTATGTCTCTGTTATCATTACGCTCCCGTGAACTAACTTTCATCATTCTCCCTCCGGACTTCGCAGTGTCGAGCTCATTTTTATTGTCTGCTTCAAAAAATGGTTCAAATGGTTCTGAGCACTATGGGACTTAACTTCTAAGGTAATCAGTCCCCTAGAACTTAGAACTACTTAAACCTAACTAACCTAAGGACATCACACACATCCATGCCGGAGGCAGGATTCGAATCTGCGACCGCAGCGGTCGCGCGGTTCCAGACTGTAGCGCCTAGAACCGCTCGGCCACCCCGGCCGGCTGTCTGCTTCAATTCGAACTCCTTTCTCTCCCTGACATGAAACTCCCTGTTTCAAATGCTTATGTCTGCTACTTACTCAGATCAATGAAATAGATTCACCCCATATCTACGCAAAACAAGACAATCTTCACAAACACAAGCCTGGTTTTCAATGCATAAAAAGGTCAAAACGACACTATATGACTAATGACAGAATAATCTTAACCATAACTATATTTAAGAATTATATACACAACCGTAATCAGGCGAAATACGCTCATACATAGGCCTAGTGGTACTGACATTACTGTTCCCCAAAACGTCTTTTTATTGTTCCATCAAATTACTGTCAGTTTTGGGAGGGGTATCACATTTTACAAACACAGCTTGCACGATCAAGAACTCATTGTTATTAGCAGTCAAACGACATGTTTGTGAGATATTACATTTATAGCAAATGATCAAATCACGCTACGAATTCTAGTTAAACATTCAATTTATTCAGACAGTCGAGCCCCGTGCATGGAAACCAATAACACTGCGGTCAGGTCCAGTGGCTCTTTAGGTAAACTTGGGATGTTCAAATTAAAAGTTAATTAACTGATACTTAATTACCCACATTCACGTGTGTGACAGTTGGAATTAAATGTATAAAAAGAGATTACCTGTACCAGCTGCAGGAAAGAAATACAGATACATCGTAATTAGTTTTATTTCCCAGGAATAATTGACTTTTAGGTTGCATGTAAATTTGATCATAGTTACCCATTGTAGAAACCCCAATTCCAGCCATCCTACTTTTACAATCATAAAGCTCTTGAAACTACATTATGATAAATTAGTATTTAATAAAATGATTGCCCATTCTGCTTATAATCTAATAACAATTTTTTGTAGGTTCTCAGTATTTATGGCTTTGAGCCAAACTCGGAACACTGACCAGGTGACTTCTGACCGTAGTTCCTAGGATATTTTACTATTGTGAGGTGGAAAGGGACTGCAGTGGCATGGTAGAGAGGTGACGTCTACACAGTCCAGTCACATTAATGTGACCACCGCCTATGTTTCACGTCAAAGCGCAATAACCACTTACTGACTGGAGGTTGCAGCACTAGCAATGGAGGGCATGCAAAGTGTGTCGGGGAAGGGGTGGAAGGTTAGCCGAGAGCGGTAATGCGCTGCTTCCTGGACTCGGGTAGGCACGCCGGCCCCGGATCGAATCCGCCCGGCGGCTTAACGACGGAGGCCGGTGTGCCGGCCAGCTTGGATGTGGTTTTTAGGCGGTTTTCCACATCCCACTAGGTGAATACCGGGCTGGTCCCCACGTTCCGCCTCAGTTACACGGCTCTCAGACATCTGAACACATTCGCACTATTCCATGGATTACACTAGACGCGGCCAGTTGGGCTAGACTCATTCCGTCCCAGGGGGTACGGGGTGGCGGCAGGAAGGGCATCCAGCCACCCCTTAAATTAACCTTGCCAAATCCGATTAACCATGCCGACCCTGCGTCATTGCGGGAAAAAGGCACAAGCAAAAGAAAGAAAGAAAAGCGTTGTCGCAATGTCGAAAAGGAGCGATTCAACTGACGTTCAAAAGAGCATGATCATTGGCTTTCGGGCCAAGGATGGAAGCATATCAAAAACGTATAGGCTTGCAAAGTGGTCGTGTGACGCCATGCGTAAAGTATACTGTGCATGGCAAAACCAGGTGTTGATGCAGCTGTGGTGCACCACGAGCCACAGATGATGGGGTGAACGATGGCTTCGGAGATCTGTAAGGGCGAATAGACGTGCAACTGTTGAGCAACTCACCAGCCAGGTGAACCAGGAGGCTACCAATAGTGTCTCAAAAAATGTTCAAATGTGTGTGAAATCTTATGGGACTTAACTGCTAAGGTCATCAGTCACTAAGCTTACACACTACTTAACCTAAATTATCCTAAGGACAAACACACACACCCACGCCCGAGGGAGGACTCGAACCTCCGCCGGGACCAGCCGTACAGTCCATGACTGCAGCTCCTAGACCGCTCGGCTAACCCCGCGCGGCAATATTGTCTCCTGAAGGACTGTTCAGCAAACGTGTCATGCTCCCATACTGACTGCTGTTCATCAGTGACGAAGGCTGGAGTTTGGAGACCAGTACCGCAACTGGACGTCCACTGGACAGGTGGCCTTATCAGATGAATAACGTTTCATGCTCCATCGGACAGATGGCCGTTGGCGTGGACGGCGTGAAGCGTCTAAAATCAAATACCCTGCAACAATTGTCGGGTGGGTCTGTGCCGCAAGAGGGAGCGTTATCGTCTGGGAAATGTTTACGTGGCATTCCCTGGGCGATCTCGTCATTCTGGAGGGCACAATGGATGAATAAAAGTATGCAACTATTCTTGGGGACCATGTCCACTCCCACACGCAGATTGTTTTTCCTCGGCACGAAGGCATCTACCAGCAGGACTGTTCCTCAACCCGACGGCATCTACCAGCAATGAAACGTGTCACACAGCTCACAGCGTACGTGTATGATTCGAAGGACACCAGGGCGAGTTTACCGCACTGCACTGGCCACCAAGCTCCCTGGATTTAAATCCAATCCTAATCTGTGGGATCCTTCGATCGGGCTGTCACACCATGGATCCACAAACAATTTAATGGTAGGGACCTTGCGATTGGCAGAGAGAGTTTCCACAAAATAAGAGGAATGCTCCTGTGGTCGAAAAAAGCCGTGACGGGAAGAATGAAAGAACCCAGGTGGGGAGACAGTTTGGCTATGAGTAAGACAAGACGGAAATTTTTGGGAACTCTTCTCTGAACAGGCGTCAAGTGCAAGACGGAGTGCATAACGCTCTATACGACGCAGAGGAGTGATTTGTGTGAACACTGCGTTCACAGCGCCTGATATCCAGTTAGAAATTAGCTGTATCATCGTTTAGCTCCAACTGTGGAGAAACGAACCAGCCAATTAGTTAATTGTTCTTGCGAGAACTGAGAGGGCATTATAATATGCACGCTGCTCCAACCATGTGCGTGTATATAAAAAAAAATGGCTCTGAGCACTATGGGACTCAACATCTTATGTCATAAGTCCCCTAGAACTTAGAACTACTTAAACCTAACTAACCTAAAGACATCACACACACCCATGCCCGAGGCAGGAGTCGAACCTGCGACCGTAGCAGTCCCGCGGGCGTGTATATCGCCACATTCTAAGACTAGGGACGAGGAAATGTTCTCTCACATAACGAGAAACGTAGGGAAAGTTTCTGCTGGAAAATTCAGCAAAGGTGTAATTAATTTTATAGGAATTTCAGCGGAAGAGAGTGGCCTAGCAGACGACAGCTCATGGCAGCTTAAGGTAAATACCGTGTGCAGAGGTGTAAACTTGTTGGTTCATCAGCTTGAATCCACTGTAAACTCGAGCGACCTTGGGTAATCTTTTGCCCAATTTGCCACATAACTAACCATCCACCGTAGACTTGATTGTCATCCTAAAAATAGTACCAAACTTTGAACCGGAATCGGACGATTTTCGTAGTACTGACCAACATCATAGCGTAATTGTAGGAACAATTTTGTAAAGAAACTTCTAGTTAAACTTTAATAGTGTTTTGTTTACGGAAATTTAACCTTCTGAGAGTTAATATTTAATATTGTTGTGTTTAGGGTTATTTCACTTTTTGACGTTGACGAGATGCGTAATCCTGACAACTGTTTTTTGTTGTCACATTGAAAACTGTGTAAAAGCGTGTATTTTTGTGCTAATATTGCGACATTAAACATGTCATATCAACTTACATAGTTGTCTTCAATCCTGGAATAAGTAAACCAAAAAATATTGCACCATACAAAACCACTGTCTCTCTTACTGCACGGCTCGCAGCGGTTCGCATTGCAAACGGTAGTTATCCAGGTTTTTTTGACCGATGGTCACATTAATGTGACTGGACAGTGGGTAAAGCAGTCACGGCGATTCAAAATCAGCGGATAGTTTTTGCATGTCTGGAAATGGCACACATACGAAAGGCGTTTCATTCTACAGTTATTCCTAGCTGATAGCCACTTATAAACGCTCATGATAAGTCATGAGCTTACGCTTGCTAGGAATACATTAAGACCAGCTTGCTCAAGAGTGAAAAATTTATCCTGAGATTAACAATAAATTCCTCTGTCGTGGCTCCTAGTATAACTTCTCCCCGTCGGAGGTTCGAGTCCTCCATCGGGCATGGGTGTGTGTGTTGTCCATATCGAAAGTTAGATTAAATAGTGCGTAAGTCTAGGGACCGATGACCTCAGCAGTTTGGTCCTACAGTCCTTACCACGAATTTCCGATATAATCTTCTTCTGCTTCTTCTTCTTCCTCCTTGCTTCTTCCAGTTTCTCTACGGGTTTCGGCAATGTTAGGGACAGTTTGTAGCCGGACGTTCTTCCTGACGTCATCGCTCCCCCTGGGGAGGAATTTGTGTAGCCGATCTGTATGCGTCTAGAGTAAATCTCAGGTTCAAATGTGAGAACGTTTTCTAAATGTATGCGTAGCGTATATCCGAGGCGGGACGTGGGAGCCATCCCGGTATTCACCTACTCGGATGTGGGAAACTGCCTAAAAACCACTTCTACAGCTGGCCTACTCATCAGCCCATGTCGGTATTCATCGAGACGAATTCGATCCACTGCAGGCTCGCCTCCCCGAATCCCGGAAGCGGCGTGTTGGCGTGCTCGGCCACCCAGGCAGGTCTCTGGTTCCTACAATAATAATGACGTCAAAATAGTTGAGAACTTCGTGATTGGTGTATCAGCTGTTGTACATATCTCTGAAAAATCACCACATTCCTTACAATGCCGAAAGGCAAGTGTTTGTACTATTCCAGCCAGAAAAGGGTATTAACAATGATTATTTCTTTAGACTTCTCGTCCAGGGAAGTAGCACATCGGCGTCCGTGAGGTCGATGTTTTAAGAGTATTTACTTAATGGTTATCTCGAGCGTAACTCTACCGTATTTTATATAGGGTAGAAACAAATCAGGGACTGCACGCTGACCATTAACTTAAAATTGTCGCATGGTGGAAGTTTACGTTTAGCTTGCGAATCACTATAGCGGAGTTGCCCATTGTATACATTCTGTTGGTTCAGTGACACCTAGGTTGTGTAAGCCATCCAGTTCTATTTTAACTGGGACCATAGTTACAAAGGAGACAGGAGGTGCACTACATAATCGTGACACCATTGACCGTTCAACGTGATTTGCGGAACTAGTTGTAAGCACATTCTAGACTTGTCAAGGATGGCAAAGTATGTTCAGTAACAAGCCTGGAATGAAATTAGAAACCAATGACGCAGTGTCGTTAATTTAGAAACCGCAAAGTGGATACCAATTCGATTCTACACAGAGTACGCGAAAGAACTTGCCCCCCTTCTAACAGCCGTGTACCTCAAGTGTCTAGAGGAACGGAAGGTTCCAAATGGTCGGAAAAGAGCACAGGTAGTCCCAGTTTTCAAGAAGGGTCGTCGAGCAGATGAGCAAAACTATACGCCTATGTCTCTGACATCGATCTGTTGTAGAATTTTAGAACATGTTTTTTGCTCGTGTATCATGTCATTTCAGGAAACCCAGAATCTACTCTGTAGGAATCAACATGGATTCCGGAAACAGCGATCGTGTGAGACCCAACTCGCTTTATTTGCTCATGAGACCCAGGAAATATTAGATACAGGTTCCCAAGTAGATGCTACTTTCCTTGACTTCCAGAATGCGTTAGATACAGTCCCGCACTGTCGCCTGATAAACAAAGTAAAAGCCTACGGAATATCAGACCAGCTGTCTGGCTGGATTGAAGAGTTTTTAGCAAACAGAACACAGCATGTTGTTCTCAATGGAGAGACGTCTACAGACGTTAAAGTAACGTCTGGCGTGCCACAGGGGAGTGTTATGGGACCAATGCTTTTCACAATATATATAAATGACCTGGTAAATAGTGTCGGAAGTTCCATGTGGCTTTTCGCAGCGGATAGGCACTTGGTGCAGTGAGTGGCAACTGACTCTTAACATAGACAAATGTAATGTACTGCGAGTACATAGAAAGAAGGATCCTTTATTGTATGATTATATGATAGCGGAACAAACACTGGTAGCAGTTACTTCTGGAAAATATCTGGGAGTATGCGTACGGAACGATTTGAAGTGGAGTGATCATATAAAATTAACTGTTGGTAAGGCGGGTGCCAGGTTGAGATTCAGTGGGAGAGTCCTTAGAAAATGTAGTCCATCAACAAAGGAGGTGGCTTACAAAACACTCGTTCGACCTATACTTGAGTATTGCTCATCAGTGTATGATCCGTACCAGGTCGTGTTGACGGAGGAGATAGAGAAGATCCAAAGAAGAGCGGCGCGTTTCGTCACAGGGTTATTTGGTAAGCGTGATAGCGTTACGGAGATGTTTAGCAAACTCAAGTGTTAGACTCTGCAAGAGAGGCGCTCTGCATCGCGGTGTAGCTTGCTGTCCAGGTTTCGAGAGGGTGCGTGTCTGGATGAGGTATCGAATATATTGCTTCCCCCTACTTGTACCTCCCGAGGAGATCACGAATGTAAAATCAGAGGGATTCGAGCGCGCACGGAGGCTTTCCGGCAGTCGTTCTTCCCGCGAACCATACGCGACTGTAACAGGAAAGGGAGGTAATGACAGTGGCACGTAAAGTGCCCTCCGCCACACACCGTTGGGTGGCTTGCGGAGAATAAATGTAGATGCAGATGTAGAAAGCATCTAACTCAAAAATGTTCTCCGGAAAAGGCGACATTAGTACGATAAAGTCATCAAGCCACTAACAGTTTACTTTACTACCTTAGTCATCACTTGCCCTTTTAATAACACAGCATATTTACTGCGGGTCAATAAGTGCCAGTGCGTTTTTATCAAAGATGGAGAGCCACTGCCATTTTCGTGTAAGCGTCATTCCTGAGTGAACACCGATGCCGCCATATCGATCTGAAATTGGACAGAATCGTTTAGAAAGTGCAACGTAATCAAAATTTATAGCGGTGTAGCCACTTCCAGGTGATGAATTGAGACAGCGGCAATTACTCCGTCCCAGTCGTTTGCCGGCGCGTCGCGAAGTCTGCGTTCCAGGTAGCAGCGGATGATGATAGAGAGACCAAATTAGCAACGGTATACATCAGGTGAACAGAATGGTGTCTTGAAAGGACGGTAAGAGATGAACATAAATAAAAGTAGAACAGGAGTAATGGAATGTAGCAGAATTAACTATGGAGTGCTGAGAGAGCTACAGCAGGAAATGAGATACTAAGAATAGTAGACAAATCTTGCTGTTTGGGAAGCAAAATAATTGGCGATGGCAAAAGTAAAGACGATATAAAATGTATACTACCAACACCAAGGAAAGGTTTTCTGAAGAAGTGGAGTATGTTAACAAATAATATTAATTTCAGTGAAGGAATTCTTTTCTGAAATTATTAGTTTGGAGTGCCGCCTTATATGGAAGAGAAACTTGCACAAAAATTGTAGACATAAGAAGAAGAATACAAGATTCTGGAAGGTGGTGCTGCGAAAGACGGCTGAAGATTAGATGTGTAAATCGAGTACATAGTGAACGGGTTCTGAAACTAATTGGGAGAAAAGAGGTTTACGGTATAATGTGAATAAAAGAAGAGACAGGTTAATAATATTCATCGTGAGTCTTCATGTAATTGTTGATTTAGTAGTGGAAGGAAATGCAGGAGGTAAAAATTGTAGATGTAAACCAAGATGGGAAACTAGTAAGCAGGTTCAAATGAATTTAGGCTGCAGTATATCTACACAGACGAAAAGAGTTGTACAGAGTACACTATCGTCGAGAGCAGATCCAGACTTCTGGACTGAGATTAATAACAACATGCACATGCTCCATCCCCGTATGGATGATCATCACGACTTTACTTCTAAAAATGCTCAGGACAAGTAGACAATAAGTGGCAAATAGCCAGTTCATTTTAAGACACTGATTGTTATTGGTATATGATGCATTGAAACGGTGGCGACTTACTGCGGTAAAACTAGTCTATCGCATGTAGAAAGAACAAAGTGGAGTCTCACCTCAAACTTGCTGACATTGCTGTGAAGAAACAACGGCTTGAAGTTTTCGGACGTGGCCATAGACCAGAGTAATAACGTCAAAGCACATGGATACAACAACTGACTTGTGGTTGCTGAGTTGCGCCATCTGCGAGATTTTGAAAGCCTGACACTACATCTAACTACTAATGTCCGGTAGTTACAAAGTTCCCACTCTGACATCTTGGGTAGTTGCAAACTGATGTATCACATCTGGAATGATTCCGCCTATCAGTGTTACCATTTCTCCTTGACACTATGATCTACCTGACCTCCATTGACAAAAATTTTGGGTTTCCAAGAATGTAAATATACACTACGTGCGTCTGAAAAGTTCAGTTAATGGCTTTAGGAAATAAAGGAAACAAGAGTTAGAAACAAAACAGCTCTACTGTCCTTCAAAGTAATCACAACTAGCTACAACACACTTCTGCCAGTGGTTTTAAAGCTGTTGGAAACAGTAAGCAAACAGTTCTTGTGGAATCGCTCGAAGCACCCTGGTCACACGTTGTTGTAAATCAGCATCATTACAGAAGATGACGCCTGGCGTCATTCCCTCGGGTAGAAATTCGTAACTGATTAAGCCTTTAATATCGAAAAAGACGATCAACATCGTCTTAATCTTGGATTTTGTCAGCTGACTGTTTTGTGAGGAGCGAGGGAGGTGATGACACAGAACCATTTACTGTCGGTTTGGTTTCCGGATCGTATTGGTACCACCAGTTCTCATCTGCTGTAATTATGTGGAATGTGGATATCCAACAACTCGTGACCATCGTGCTTCGATCGATTCCGCAAGAAGCGTTTGCTGATAGTTTCCAACAGCTTCACAACCGATATCAGAAGTGCGTCGCTAATGGTGATTACTTTGAAGGCCAATAAAGGTATTGTAACTCTTGAGTCCTTTATTTTTTGAGAACATTCACCGAACTTTTCAGGTGCATCCTGTAGATGAACTAATTCGAGACTTTAGTGGCTTCAGTTATCTTTTTGTTTATCTTGTGTTTTCTAGAGCTGCAGATCCATGGCCTCCATACATGCTCTTGAAATTGTTTCTATGTCATGAGGCCTTTGAATAAGTGAACAGAGAAACTGTGCTTAACATTTGTTTGTTTATCACTCTCAAACCAAGAATACAGTAGCACAGACATTGACTGAAAATTCAAGAATACTGAAGTCAGTGTTGCCATCATAAAATCTGTTAGTGAAGAGCACGCTGGTAGCTACACAATTAACAACATGCATAGCACCCATCCTATCTTGACCTGTATTTCCCACACACTACCCCCCTCCCCCCCCCTTTCCCACCAACTACGCGTTCAGTTGAGGTAGCCTCTTTTTAATCAAGCGCTCGTGACATTCTCACAGTCAAACAAGATATACGTCGTACCGACGACAGGAGTTTTCATTCAGTTCACGTTTTACGTACCCTCAATTTAGACTGAAGATTAATTTGCTGAATGATGCAGTGTATCATAACATAAATGGGAGTCCCTTACAAGGCGTTGATTGAACCGAGTTGAAATGAGGATGAAGTGCTAAAATAATTTTAAAATAAAATGTTTACCATAAGGTTACAAAAATACTAATTGACTGCAATGGTACAGTTATCTGTATCAAACGACAGCGTTTCATCTAGGACATTCGAATTTGGAATCGTATTTTTGTCTAGGCAAGGTGTATGAAAAGTAATCAACATTTTTTGTGGAAATGACATTGTGGCTAACACCTTCAGATGCTAGATTAAACAACTTTATTCACTTCAGGTTACAGTCTACATGGCCATCTTCAGGAACCTGAGTGTATTTCCGTAATAGTGTCTTCTATTTCGTACATACTCACGGGTAACTGATCATGATCATGATCATGTAGGCTGAATCTGGTACTGCATCAAACTGTTTAACTCAACAGCTGAAGGTGTTCTTCACACTGTCAGTGCTGCTATATATTACAGCTGTGACGTACTGCTTACCAAACCAAATGGCTTCCACGTTTTGTGTCCATATTAATTATAATATAACATCAACTGAGACATTAGCTGTCTGAAGCAAGGTATTTTGATCAGCTACTGCCATTGAATTAGTTAAATTACTTCAATAAGCTGTTTGTAAAATGCATCTAAAACCAAGAGGTGCAGTGCTTTTGTATAACGTTTGGTACAGTTAGCTCACAAAATTTATTGTCTCGCTGCAAATAAAAGATGGTTCTAACTCTAGATAAATGCCTTGAATTTTATGAATAATTTCTAAAAAGGAAACCAAAATGCATAAATGTGTTTAAAAAAGTATCATATGCTCCTGCAGGAGGTAGTATGGGTCAAAATTAGATGAATAGTTACCATAATTATATGTCCGGTTCCAATGGCTCTGAGCACTATGGGACTTAACACCTAAGGTCATCAGTCCCCTAGAACTTAGAACTACTTAACCCTAACTAACCTAAGGACATCACACACATACATGCCCGAGACAGGATTCGAACCTGCGACCGTAGGGGTCGCGTGGTTCCAGACTGAAGCGCCTAGAACCGCTCGGCCACATCGGCCGGTTGCATGTCCAGAAACCGATATATGTTGAGATATGGGCCGCTTTACTTGTGAAGGGAAATTACAGTTGAGGCAAGATTCACAAGAACATTATCACAATACACACGTCTGGGCAAATGCAAATCATCGGGCAGTTATGGAGGTGAGTCATCAGGATCGCTTCAGTATAACATGTGGGCAGGAATTGTCGGTGATAAACTCATAGGGCCATACACTTTAACGAAACAGATTAATAGGTGCTGTGTATCGTCGTTTTCTGTGCAATGAATTACCAACGATATTGGGGAAGGTTACCCTCGCAGAAAGACAGTAGAAAGACTGTACCACGGGGAACCACCCCATTTCCTACAGATCGTGGGACTGTATCAACTGCGAGACCGCTATGGTCGCAGGTTCGAATCCTGCCTCGGGCATGGATGTGTGTGATGTCCTTAGGTTAGTTAGGTTTAAGCAGTTCTAGGTTCTAGGGGACTGATGACCTCAGCAGTTAAGTCCCATAGTGCTCAGAGCCATTTGAACCATTTTTGAACTGTATCAACTCCCAACGTTTCATGTGCTATGGATTGGGCTAGGAGGACTAGTAGCATGGCCTCCCCGTACACCGGATCTGGATACGTTGGATTTATGGCAATGGGAACTTTAAAGGCATTAGTCTATGCCCAACCCATCGGCAACGTGCAGACGTTACAGGATTGTGTGATCAATGTATATCATGTTATCCGAATGGAACCAGGTGTATTTGAAAAATGCGTGATTCACTGAGAAGAAGGGCTGAAGGATGTGTCAGGCACTTCCTTTAGTGTCTGCTCCTACGGAACACACAGATAAGAATGAGAGGAGATGTTTGCCCGTATCTCAATAGGTGTCAGGGACGATTCATTATAGGAAAACTTATTCGATCTGGGTGGTCTAATTATTCGCTCGAATTGTGCAGAATGTTCTAACCAATCTCGAACACTTTCGGCCTGATGACATGACTCTTTGTCACCCATAAAAATTGGACAAAAAAAGTAGCCGAACATAACCATTTGTAGTCATTGGTCTGTTCAGTTGGACCAGAGGCACCAGTCCATCCCTTGTCAACACAGCCCACACCATTACGAAGCCACCACCAACTTGCACAGTGCCTTGTTGACTACTAAGATCCAGGGATTCGTGGGATCAGCGCCACACTCGAACCCTACCGTCAACTCTTACCAACTGAAATCTGGACTCATCTGACCAGGCGATGGGGAGGCGCTGCAGGTGATGTCGTGCTGTTAGGAAAGGCACTCGCATCGGTCGTATGCTGCTATAGTCATTAACGCCAGATTTGGCCACACTGTCCCAATGGACACTTTCGTCGTACGTCCATATTGATTTCTGTGGTTATTTCACGCAGTGTTGCTTGTCTGCTAGCACAGACAACTCTACGCAAACATCGCTTCTCTCGGTCGTTAACACTGGACTCGCATTCGGGAGGACGACGGTTCCTGATTTAGGTTTTCCGTGATTTCCCTAAATCGCTTCAGGCAAATGCCGGGACGGTTTCTTTGAAAGGGCACGGCCGATTTCCTTCCCCATCCTTCCCTCACCCGAGCTTGCGCTCCGTCTCTAATGACCTCGTTGTCGACGGGACGTTAAATACTAATCTCCTCCTCCTCCTCCTCCTCCTCCTCCTCTCTCGGTCGTTAAGTGAGAGCCGTCGGCCTCTGTGCTGTCCGTAGTAAGAGACAATGCCTGAAATTTGGTATTCTCGGCATACTTATCACACTGTGGATCTCGGAATATTGAATTCCCTAACGATTTCCGAAATGGAACGTCCATTGCGTCTCGCTCCAACTAACATTCCGCGTCGAAAATCCGTTAATTCCCGCCGTGCGTCCATAGTCACGTCATAAATCTTTTCACATGAATCATCTGAGTAGAAATGACAGCTCCGCAAATGCACTGCCCTTTTATAACTTGTGTACGTGATACTACCGCTATCTGTATATGTGCATATCGCTATCCCTTGAGTTTTTGTGAGTGTAAAGGGCTCCTATTTTAATTTGAACTTATAATTTAAAACAAATAACTGTCTTTCATGCTTTTTTGTGAAAGCATACTTCATTCAGGAGATGTAATCGACCATTCCTTACAGTCAACACCTTCAGTTTTCAGTCACAAAAAAAGCTTACGATCTTACGCTGCTGACGTTCCGGAAATGTTACAAAGTATGATGCAGACCTTAGTTAGCTTCTCCATCGTCACAAAATTCTCGGAATATCATATGCTTAGAAGAACTTTGATGCAACGAGCTTTATTTCACAAGTAAAAAAATGCATCACTGTACACAAAAAAAAAAACAGTACAGTTGTAATGTTGATGCATTAAGTTGTTCTGAAAGCGGTGCTGATACTGAAGATAATAAAAGCGGGTTAAAAGCCGTGAGCTATCTGGGTAAGTTATCCTTGCATTACTGAGCAACTGTTTCACCAGGTATCCAGTCTAGTTTACCAAATTGCCAATTAGACTAACATTAATTATAATCTTTTAATAGTCATCTTACGACAACCAGTGATATACAGAATTTAAATAAAACGAAACAAATCAGTTTATATTTAGATATTTGTTTTAATATTGATCATTGTACCGTTAAAATTTCAGCATATTAAACTTGATTCATAACTAAACTGGTGCCTTATTTAGGATTGTGAAAATGTGAGTTTGTAATCTTACGGAACACATCAAATATGGAGCCAAGATTGGGAGACTGCATACAACACTGCATTCATAAAATAACACACGAAGAACGTTGAAACACATGCAAAAGGAAATTAACCACAACCAACCGATTCAATTTTCACCCAAAGAAGTTTCGTTCATAGCGCAATCCTGTCCGTCATGAAATTACCACACACTGTTATACTAAATTCATACTAACTCTCTGTGAAATCTTCCCGAAAAGAATAGCTGAGGGCTACTTTGATGATTACACCACATGCTTCACGTGGTCAACTTGGTTTACACAAAGAGTGTAACTCCACAATAATTTTGATAATTAAAATAAATTACATCGAAACACAATTTACAAAAGAAAAACCTCGAACTGGTTACTATCGTCTTACTATTACCCTGATGTGTCAAACAAGCACGTGGTACTGGTCTCACAAAGTACACCCCACGTGGGTTGAAAAAATAGAAAAAAGTTGCTATATTGAAAAATATTGTCAAGACGAGACGTTATAATCTCACGGACATTCGCATTTACGATTGATGATCTTAGTTTGAGTTACGGATCATCAACACGTGGTTCCACTTTACTCACAAAGTAGTGACAAAGCAACTACTGGAAGATATTCTGAACTTCACACTCGAATTACACTGCGTTGCAATTTAAGATAACCTGAGATATTTTAGATCTAAACCTGAAATAAAGGTGATTAAATTTTCATTTAGGCTGAACTTAAGAAATCCATTGTCCTACGGACTTAGCAGAGATGCGCTTAGCCAGGGATCTTACCACTTCAGACGCTCGCCGCAGACAGACTGGCGTGGGCCCCAACTGAGGGTACGTCACAGATACAAACGGAAGTGACCAGAGAGGTAGCTTCCTATACCAACATGACAAGGGATGGACAGGACCATACTAAGAATAGAAACCTCTTTGCTTTTAGAAAGTGTAGCTACCTGTTCCAACATTGGTCCTACTCTTCTCTAGCAGACCGGCTTGTCTGGTACCATCGAGCATGCAACTAGAAATACATTTGCTCATTCATCCTTTTACATAGAAGGGAAGGGGGATGACAGTATCTTATCATATACAGTATATAAAACAAAGCGGATGTTGGTTCCTTATGAGACTGTGTGACATGAATTACATATAAACTGTGTTTGAAAGTGTAGTAGTGTGACAGATCGTTCTTGACTATGTGTAAAAGTAACACGTTCCACTGCTCAGTCTCCTCCCAGATAGAGTCAGAAACACCACAGTACAGGGTGATTCAAAAAGAATACCACAACTTTAGGAATTTAAAACTCTGCAACGACAAAAGGCAGAGCTAAGCACTATCTGTCGGCGAATTAAGGGAGCTATAAAGTTTCATTTAGTTGTACATTTGTTCGCTTGAGGCGCTGTTGACTAGGCGTCAGCGTCAGTTGATGCTAAGATGGCGACCGCTCAACAGAAAGCTTTTTGTGTTATTGAGTACGGCAGAAGTGAATCGACGACAGTTGTTCAGCGTGCATTTCGAACGAAGTATGGTGTTAAACCTCCTGATAGGTGGTGTATTAAACGTTAGTATAAACAGTTTATAGAGAATGGGTGTTTGTGCAAAGGGAAAAGTTCTGGACGGCCGAGAACGAGTGATGAAAACGTAGCACGCATCCAGCAAGCATTTGTTCGCAGCCCAGGAAAATCGACTCGCAGAGCTAGCAGAGAGCTGCAAATTCCACAATCAACTGTATGGAGAGTCCTACAAAAAAGGTTAGTTATGAAACCTTATCGTCTGAAATTGGTTCAAGCACTATCTGCAGCTGATAAGATTAAAAGAATCGATTTCTGTGATTTTATCCTTGCTCAAATGGAAACAGATGAATCTTTCGTTTCAAAGATTGTGTTTAGTGATGAAGCAACTTTCCACACTAACGGTAAAGTCAACCGTCACAATGTCTGTATATGGGGCACTGAGAATCCGCGGGAAACAACTCAGTATGAACGTGACTCGCCTAAGGTGAACGTGTTCTGTGCCATTTCAGCCAATAAAGTTTTTGATCCCTTTTTCTTCGAAGGTGCTACTGTAACTGGACTACAGTATCTGGAGATGTTAGAGAATTGGCTGTTCCCTCAGCTCGAACAAGAAGCACAACAATTCATATTTAAGCAGGATGGAGCGCCACCACATTGGCACTAATCTGTCCGTAACTACCTGAACCTCAACTACCCGAGGCGATGGATCGGCCGCCAGGCAGCCCGTGACAGAGCACTTCATCACTGGCCTCCAAGAAGCCCTGATCTTACCCCCTGCGATTTTTTCTTATGGGGGTATGTTAAGGATATGGTGTTTCGGCCACCTCTCCCAGCCACCATTGATGATTTGAAACGAGAAATAACAGCAGCTATCCAAACTGTTACGCCTGATATGCTACAGAGAGTGTGGAACGAGTTGGAGTATCGGGTTGATATTGCTCGAGTGTCTGGAGGGGGCCATATTGAACATCTCTGAACTTGTTTTTGAGTGAAAAAAAACCTTTTTAAATACTCTTTGTAATGACGTATAACAGAAGGTTATATTATGTTTATTTCATTAAATACACATTTTTAAAGTTGTGGTATTCTTTTTGAATCACCCTGTAATTTAGAAGTGGAATTTATGCCGTAAATGACAACAGATTTAAGAAATTAACATGAAAGGAATCCAACAGAGACCTTTCACAGTTACAGAACACAACACGTAAGAATATTTAAACTTATTTTCTGTCTTTTTTGATATATGTGTGAATACATTTATACTCAATGCCACGGCAGGCACGATTCCGAAAGAAAAAAGAAAGGAAAAAAAAAAACGTCAGCAACTGTGTAGTTTCCAAAGCCATACACGAACTTCCTTACTTTCAGAATAACCGCACAATGACTACCCGAAACATTGCAACTGTTTGTACAGTGTGGCACAGCAGGGAGAGCTGAATAACGTGCCACAGCCTTTCTATCTATTGTCTATCTCTTTGGTCTATCTCTTTTGTCTCTCTACCAATTTTGAGTGATGTACGAGAGCATGCTGAGAAATAACGTATCCACTGTTTTTATGTAAGGGTTTTCAAATAAAACAAACGTTATTAACGTTCTGTATCCTTAGTCTTCATGTCTATATACTTATTTCTTTACACAATCACCCTGGTGACGAACAATTTTATCCAAACCAGAGACCATTTTGTTAATACTGTCACTGTACAATGCCTGAATTTGACGGAGCCACAATCTCATCTCTGCTTGCACCGTTTCATTACTATCAAAGTGAAGTCCTCGAAGGTGATTTTTAAGGATGGGGCCAAGTCGGAGCTGTATGGAGCATGATAGATGACAGTGAACCCAAGGCATAGGAATGTTACAGACATAGTTACGTTACACACCGCCATGTTAAACGTTACAATTCGCAGCCCTCTAGTGGCAGAGGGCAGCAATTATGTCGAGATCAAGAATAACGACGTGGAATGTTAATAACGTTTGTTTTATTTCAAAAGCTTTAAGAGTTTTCACATAAAAAATTCGGATGCTTTGCTTTTCGGCAGCCCTCATAGGTTGATGAGAATCATTTCACAATAAGCTAACTTATTAAGTTAACGAAATATGGCATTTAACACCTACAAACCAGAACTGGATAGACGACACGTTGTTTTCGACTTTACTGAAATGTCAACCGGTTTGCCACGACGTCGTATTTCTTACGGGACTAGGAATTCGATAAACTGCAGATTTCCGATAACTGTAAAGTACTGGGATCGAAATCATTACGAACTAAACATGATATTGCAAGAGAAAAAGAGTCTTTTGGCATTATTGCCTGGGAAGCCCGAAGGTACAGAATCAACCGTCTGATCGGAAAGGGTTTTCTTCCTTCTCGCCTAATAGCCTTTCTCTCGCGATGTGTGAGAATTGTTTCTCGAGTGTACCTGTTGATTGATGGTGACTGTATCGGGTGTCCCTATAGTGTGGTATTTTGATTATGTTGTTTGACAATGAGAGAAGAAAGAGGATGAAACCCAGTGTCGGCACATAATCGTCTCGAATAGCATCAAGGAGGTTGCTAAACTTAACGTCCCCGTCCGATGCACCGATCACCTTTAACAGTGTCACATTGTCTTGCTCCATCAGACATTGTGGAGACGTTTGTGATTTAAACCAGAACACTGGCGCATTATCAGCTGTTGAGGAACGTTACGCCACGTGTTCTCGTCCTCTTGCCAGCCAAATACTGAAGGTGAACGTTCCTAAATTCCTTCCAGTACGTGAATTACAACCGACTACATCACAGTTATGCGTTAGGAACGTTAGCTAGGGAGTCGTGAAATATATTGTAAATCAACTGCAGTTACTGCGGAAACAAAGCTTACAAGGGAAGGTGCTATTAATGCTAATTTGGATGTTGAACACAGTGGCCTGTTTGAGAAAGCGTTAGTAGCTTGTTATTATAAACATGAAAAATTTCCATTGTCTGTTCAAAGTACACCATATATTAAATGGAAAGTACCTCGTAAGACAAAGTTCATTTACACACATTATCTGAAGGCTAAGAATTCAGTCGAAATTTCTAAAGATTTATCCATTCAAAATTTAGATGAAATGGAGAGACGTATGAATTGTGCAAATCCTTATTTTGAAAGTAAGAATCAGCCAAAGGTAGCTGTTGCTTTGAGCGGGTTTGAACCTACTGCCAAGAGTACTAGTAGGGTTGTGTATAAGACACTTTCTGGGCATTGTAGATTGTCTGTATATTACTGTTATTCAAAAAGACATGATGTAGAAATTCCTTTTCCTATGAATAAAGATTGTGTACTCTAATTTGTGTTTTAGTTATTGATGATCATATAAAATTAATTGTTGGTAAGGCGGGTACCAGGTTGAGATTCATTGGGAGAGTCCTTAGAAAATGTAGTCCATCAACAAAGGAGGTGGCTTACAAAGCGCTCGTTCGACCTATACTTGAGTATTGCTCATCAGTGTGGGATCCGTACCAGATCGGGTTGACGGAGGAGATAGAGAGGATCCAAAGAAGAGCGGCGCGTTTCGTCACAGGGTTATTTGGTAACCGTGATAGCGTTACGGAGATGTTTAACAAACTCAAGTGGCAGACTCTGCAAGAGAGGCGCTCTGCATCGCGGTGTAGCTTGCTCGCCAGGTTTCGAGAGGGTGCGTTTCTGGATGAGGTATCGAATATGTTGCTTCCCCCTACTTATACCTCCCGAGGAGATCACGAATGTAAAATTAGAGAGATTAGAGCGCACACAGAGGCTTTCAGACAGTCGTTCTTCCCGCGAACCATACGCGACTGGAACAGGAAAGGGAGATAATGACAGTGGCACGTAAAGTGCCCTCCGCCACACACCGTTGGGTGGCTTGCGGAGTATAAATGTAGATGTAGATGTAGATATTGTCGCGTCCTTGTAAGCTGTCCGCAGCTCGTAGTCTTGCGGTAGCGTTCTCGTTCCCGCGTACGGGGTCCCGGGTTCGATTCCCGTTGGGGTCGGGGATTTTCCCTGCGTTGAGATGACTGGGTGTTGTGTCATCTTCATCATCATCATTCATCCCCATTACGGTCGGAGGAAGGCACTGGCAAACCACCTCTGCTAGGATCTTGCCTAGTCGGCAGTGCGGGTCTCCTGCATCGTCCCCTACGCGCCTCAGAGTATGGGACCTCATCATCATCATCCTTGTAAGTTGCGGACAGGACTTGAATGGCAATAAATTGTGAGCTGGCTCCTTCCTAACGTCGTAAGAAGTGAGAGAGAGTAGAAGCCTTCTGCAGATACTTAGGATATGTGAGTGGAACGAAGAACGGAGAGAATTATCGAGATACAAGAAGGTATTCTGGATTTCAAAGAAGTACTGTCTAAAAACTTCAGCAATTTATGTCACATATATACTTTACTGGAAGAATCCGCATCAGCAGGTTAGTGGTCATCGCAGCTGATTGGCATGCGGAGGACCTGGGTTCGGTTCCCTGTACTGCTAGGGGCTTTTCCTTGGTGGGACGGATAGCTGCACTCAGCCTCCTGCTAGCCGGCCGGTGTGGCCGTGCGGTTCTAAGCGCGTCAGTTTGGAACCGCGTGACCGCTACGGTCGCAGGTTCGAATCCTGCCTCGGGCATGGATGTGTGTGATGTCCTTAGGTTAGTTAGGTTTAAGTAGTTCTAAAAGTTCTAGGGGACTGATGACCTCAGTAGTTAAGTCCCATAGTGCTCAGAGCCATTTGAACCATTCAGCCTCGTCCGCCGCTCGTGGTCTCGCGGTAGCGTTCTCGCTTCCCGAGCACGGGGTCCCGGGTTCGATTCCCGGCGGGGTCAGGGATTTTCACCTGCCTCGAGATGACTGGGTGTTTGTGTTGTCTGGGTAATTGTACGGGCGCTGATAACCACGCAGTTGAGCGCCCCACAAACCAAACATCATCATCATCATCAACACCATTCAGCCTCCTGCTATGCCCACTGAGGAACTACAGTAGCGGCTCCAGGTCACGAAAACCGACAACGAGCGGGAGAGCGGTGTGCTAACTTCACTCCCCTCCATTCGGTATCCAGTAACGCCGTTGGCAGAGGATGACATGGCGGTCGGTCGAAACCCATAGGCCCGCCAGGGCCTGTCGACGGAGTTTACGTTTTCCACCATAGTAGGAGAGGTGTCGTACAGTGAATTTACTCTTATGGATTACTCTATCAATGTTGGTTCCTAGCCAACAGAGATGAGCACTGTTCCACGACTAGTGCTGCTTAGTTACAGAGAAAACATATACACAACCTCACAAAAAAGGGAAGCACGCAGAAGAAATGGTCGGATGAGAATACTGGAAAAGCTTTTTTTGATCTATAGTGTTAATTTACGTATTTTGCTTACTGGCTAAAGGTTTCGGTACACAGCATCATCCTCAGGCCATCCCCTGGCACGCACAGAGCAAAATGGCGCAGCAGTTAGCACACTGAACTCGCATTCGTGAGGACGATGGTTCAGACGCACGTACAGACATCCAGATTTAGATATTCTGGGATTTCCTTAAATCGCTCCAGGCGAATGCGGGATGATTCCTCTGAAGGGCCGCAACCGATTTCCTTCCCCATCCTTGACACCATCCGGGCTTGTGCTCCTTTTCTAATGATTTCGATGTCGACGGGACCTTAAACGCAATCGCCGGCCGCTGTGGCCGAGCGGTTCTAGGCGCTTCAGTCTGGATCCGCGCTGCTGCTACGGTCGCAGGTTCGAATCCTGCCTCGGGCATGAATGTGTGTGATGTCCTTAGGTTAGGTAGGTTTAAGTAGTTCTGAGTCCAGCGGACTGATGACCTCAGATGTTAAGTCCCATAGTGCTTACAGCCATTTTTTAAACGCAATCATCCTTCTTCCTTCCTTCCCCGGCACGCAGTCGTCACGCCCGCTTCCCTAGTAGGTGTGTCAAGTACTTTGTCAATCTGTCTACGTGGGTTGCAACTTTAATAGTGGCAACTATTTATTTATAGCTCGTACAAAATAGATAGGTGTTTCAAAGTTTTACTGACCTTCAAAGTAGTCACCAGTATTGTGTATAACCCGTGCCAGCGATGTGGAAGTCGTAGGATACTCTTAGCAGTGCCAGATGTGTTGGCAGTTCGAGCGCAGCGGTCTATTCCCGACGAATTTGTAGCAGTTTTGAAGCGAATGCTGTGAAGTATTTCCTTCACTTTAGAAATCGAGTTGAACTCACGAGGGCTTAAGTCAGGGGGGTGCAGCACTTAGCAGCCCCATCAGTCAAACAAATCAGTAACAGCTTGCACTCTACGTGCTTGTCCTGCAAAATGATGATCAGGTCGTGCAGAAAGTGTCATCACTTCTATCTCTAAGCTGGTCGTAGGTTGTATTCCAAAAATGAATTTATTCTTCCTTTCCTTCGTTATACTAATAGAGCTGTTTAGTGTAAGATTAGAAAAAAGTGACGTATAAGGGCGATCACAAAGTTTCCGTTCGACGGTCCTACAATCCGTAATCAGAATGCCTACCAAGCACAATCACCCGTGAAGATTGAGGCAATCATTTCACAGACGCATCAGGTTGAATATAACCGTTTGGCAAAACACCATGTCTTGCTCCGTGAAGAAGTCCGTAAGTGCCTGCTGCACATACTCATGCGACAAGAATCTTCGGCCCTTCAAGGCCTTTTCAAGGGACCGAAAGCTCGGTAATCGCATGGCATGGGGAGATAACAGCACTATACGGCGGGTGGTCGTGTGTCTACCACGTGAGATGACATAATGGGACTGGATAAGGCTGGCCTCCCAGATCGACCGGTGTCTTGTGTTGAGTCGAGACCAGTACAGTGCTTGACACACCATTCCACAGCGGTGGTTTTCTCCAGACATGCTGCCCATACACATTCTTTATTCTCTGATGGAAGTCCACCGGCGTGTTTCCTTCGGCAGCTAAGAAAATAATAACACCACGTTGGTCCTGTTTGGACGCATTTGGTAATAACGTCACCAAAGTTCACGTTTCCAAGTTTACCGAACGCACGTCGGAAAGACACTAATACCACGCTAATCCGTTGCCTACATATCGGTGTTTATATAACCGCATCGGAGTCGCACTGGGGTGCATACACGCTGCAGGTTGGTTGATTGAGGGGAGGGGATCAAACAGCGGGTCCATCGGATTAGGGAAGGCTGTGGCAGGAAGTCGGTCGTGCCCTTTCAAAGGAACAATCCCGGGATTTGTCTGAAGCGATTTAGGGAAATTACGAAAAACTTAAATCAGGATGGCCGGACGAGGATTTGAACAGTCGTCCTCCAGAATACGAGTCCAGTGCGCTAACCACAGTGCCACCTCGCTCGTTCTACACTACTGGCCATTAAAATTGCTACACCAAGAAGAAATGCAGATGATAAACGGGTATTCATTGGACAATTATATTATACTATCACTGACATGTGATTACATTTTCACGCAATTTGGGTGCTTAGATCCTGAGAAATCAGTACCCAGAACAACCACCTCTGGCCGTGATAACGGCCTTGATACGCCTGGACATTGAATCAAACAGAGTTTGGATGGCGTGTACAAGTACAGCTGCCCATGCAGCTTCAACACGATACTACGGTTCATCAAGAGTAGTGAGTGGCGTATTGCGACGAGCCAGTTGCTCGGCCACCATTGACCAGACGTTTTCAGTTGGTGAGAAATCTGGAGAATGTGCTGGCCTGGGCAGCAGTCGAACATTTTCTGTATCCAGAAAGGCCCATGCAGGACCTGCAACATGTGGTCGTGCATTACCCTGCTGAAATGTAGGGTTTCGCAGGGATCGATTGAGGGGTAGAGCCACGGGTCGTAACACATCTGAAATGTAACGTCCACTGTTCAAATTGCCGTCAATGCGAACAAGAGGTGACCGAGACGTGTAACCAATGGCACCCCATACCATCACGCCGGGTGATACGCCAGTACGGCGATGTCGAATACACGCTTCCAATGTGCGTTCACCGCGATGTCACCAAACACGGATGCGACCATCATGATGCTGTAAACAGAACCTGGATTCATCCGAAAAAATAACGTTTTCCCATTCGTGCAGCCAGATTCGTCGTTAAGTACACCATCACAGGCGCTCCTGTCTGTGATGCAGCGTCAAGGGTAACCGAAGCCATGGTCTCCGAGCTGATAGTCCATTCTGCTGCAAACGTCGTCGAACTGTTCGTGCAGATGGTTGTTGTCTTGCAAACGTCCCCATCTGTTGACTCAGGGACCAAGACGTGGCTGCACGATCCGTTACAGCCATGCGGATAAGATGCCTGTCATCTCGTCTGCTAGTGATACGAGACCGTTGGGACCCAGCACGGTGTTCCGTATTACCCTCCTAAACCCACCGATTCCATATTCTGCTAACAGTCATTGAATCTCGACCAACGCGAGAAGCAATGTCGCGATACGATAAACCGCAATCGCGATAGGCTACAATCCGACCTTTATCAAAGTCGGAAACGTGATGGTACGCATTTCTGCTCCTTACACGAGGCATCACAACGACGTTTCACGAGGCAACGCCGGTCAACTGCTGTTTGTGTATGAGAAATCGGTTGGAAACTTTCCTCATGTCAGCACGTTGTAGGTGTCGCCACCGGCGCCAACCTCGTGTGAATGGTCTGAAAAGTTAATAATTTGCATATCACAGCATCTTCTTCCTGTGGGTTAAATTTCGCGTCTGTAGCACGTCATCTTCGTGGTGTAGCAGTTTTAATGGCCAGTAGTGTAGATACGCAGCAGCAAAGCCCTTAAACGACAACTTCTTGATCGTCCCTTACATCTCGCGTGCAGTAGGGCAGACAACTGGACCGCCGCCTTATCCGGTTGCGATAACGATGCTGCTCGATAGGTGACCCTGCCGTACGCTGTTCATCAAGCTCTTGATACTTTAAACCTCGATTTCTCGAAAACATTTGAGAAGTGCATCGTACTACTTGTTGCATCCAGGTATGTACTTCAGTCGTGAGGTAAATGAGCAAAATGGATAACCCGTTGGGTGTACGTTTCCCTTGTCAGTCTGCCGAATAGTCGTCAATCAGCACCTCAGTCGCCAGGTAACTCAGCGTCTACCGAAAGCGCAGAAAAGTGTGCAGTGCGGCGCATTTACCTGTGGTGCTTCCATCGTACATGAGTCTGACGCAGCCCGTTCCGAGCTCCTGCTGCAGAGAAGAGATAACGCGTACCGCGTCCCACGCCTGTGCGTTTGGCAGGACCAGCAGTACCAGCATGGCGACATCGTGGATGACCCTCATCGCCAGCCGAGGGTTGGGAAAGCAGTGGCGCGCCCGCGCTCTGTGATTAACGACCGCCGTGGCAATATTAACCTGCCACTCAGCTATCCGGCTGCGCACCCGTTGTTTGGCCTGACAGTTGCCGCATGATTAAGTCCTTCTCTTTGAACTCGCGCGTCCGCTTACCCACCAGCTGCGCTTCAAATAATTAATTTGCTTATTTACTACAGCAACACAGTCCGAGTAAATCTCGCACAATTTTGACACGTTCGAAGCGATTACGGACGGCCGTATGTAAACAACCAACAAAAACCTTTCGCACTTAGCTGCGTTAAAGATATTCCTCAGTTTCACACATTTCTAGCTTATTACAATAATATATTTTCGAATGCAGTGATAGAATATTCGGAGCACATGTGACAGTCTCATACAACATCTGCCTCGCCCGGAGCAGACTCTCCGTTCATTAATCAACATTAACTGATTTCATGAAAGCCTAGTGCATGGTGAGTGAAGCGAATCGGAATCTCAGTGTAAACAAGTGAAATGTGCTGCGAATACATAGAAAGATACATCCCTTATCATTTAGCTACAATATAGCAGGTCAGCAACTGGAAGCAGTTAATTCCATAAATTATCTGGGAGTAGGCATTAGGACTGATTTAAAACGGAATGATCATATAAAGTTGATCGTCGGTAAAGCAGATGCCAGACTGAGATTCATTGGAACAATCCTAAGGAAATGCAATCCGAAAACAAAGGAAGTAGGTTACAGTACGCTTGTTCGCCCACTGCTTGAATACTGCTCAGCTGTGTGAGATCCGTACCAGATAGGGTTGATAGAAGAGACAGAGAAGATCCAACGAAGAGCAGCGCGCTTCGTTACAGGATGATTTAGTAATCGCGAAAGCGTTACGGAGATGATAGATAAACTCCAGTGGAAGACTCTACAGGAGAGACGCTCAGTAGCTCGGTACGGGCTTTTGTTGAAGTTTCGAGAACATACCTTCACCGAGGAGTCAAGCAGTATATTGCTCCCTCCTACGTATATCTCGCGAAGAGAGCATGTGGATAAAATCAGAGATATTAGAGCCCACACAGAGATATACCGACAATCCTTCTTTGCACGAACAATACGAGACTGGAATAGAAGGGAGAACCGATAGAGGCACTCATGGCACCCTCCGCCACGCGCCGTCAGGTGGTTTGCGGAGTATGGATGAGGATGCAGATGTAGAAATATAGAGGGTGGTCCATTGATAGTGACCGGGCCAAATATGAAATAAGCATCAAACGAAAAAACTACAAAGAACGAAACTCGTCCCATATTTCTATGCACCAGGAATTGCATGGCGACGACTTTGAACGTCGTGTACAGATATGCCACTGGGTACAAGAGAAATTACGGGACGAAGACATATTTTTTTGCACGCGTTCTATTTAGCGACGAAGCGTCATTCACCAACCTCAGTAACGTAAACCGGCATAATATGCAGTTGGACAACGGAAAATCCACGATGGCTGCCACAGGTGGAATATCAGCGACCTTGGCGGGTTAATGTATGGTGTGGCATTATGGGAGGAAGGATGATTGGCCCCCATTTTATCGATGGCAATCTAAATGGTGCAATGTATGATGATTTCCTACGTAATGTTCTACCGATGTTACTGCAAGATGTTTCATTGCATGACAGAATGCCGATGTACTTCCAACATGATGGATGTCCGGCACATAGCTCGCGTGCAGTTGAAGCGGTATTGAATAGTATATTTCATGACAGGTGGATTGGTCGTCGACGCACCATACCATGGCCCACACGTTCACCGGATTTGACGTCCCTGGATTTCTTTCTGTGGGGAAAGTTGAAGGATATTTGCTATCGTGATCCACCGAGAACGCCTGACAACATGCGTCAGCGCATTGTCAACGCATGTGTGAACATTACGGAAGGCGAACTACTCACTGTTGAGAGGAATGTCGTTACACGTATTGCCAAATGCATTGAGGTTGACGGACATCATTTTGAGCATTTATTACATTAATGTGGTATTTACAGGTAATCACGCTGTAACAGCATGCGTTCTCAGAAATGATAAGTTCACAAAGGTACATGTATCACATTGGAACAACCGAAATAAATTGTTCAAACGTACCTACGTTCTGTATTTTAATTTAAAAAAAACCTACCTGTTACCAACTGTTCGTCTAAAATTGTGAGCCATATGTTTGTGACTATTATAGCGGCATCTATCACAAAGCGAAAAAAGTGGTCCAACTAAAACATTCATATATCTTTACGTACTACACGGATATGTAATAAAAAATGGGGGTTCCTATGTTTAAAAAACGCAGTTGATATCCGTTTGACCTATGGCAGCGTCATCTAGCGGGCCGACCATAGCGCCATCTGGTTTCCCCCTTCAAGCTAGACAAGTTTCGTTCGTTGTAGTTTTTTCGTTTGACGCTTATTTCGTGAGATATTTGGCCCGGTCACGATCAATGGACCACCCTATATAGGGGAGAGTGTCGTACCTAGTGGCAGTTTTCATACTTTCATCTCTATTTAGATCTGCAGTAGAAGTCTCTCAGCGCCAAGCCCGTAGATGTTACTGGTCACGCTCCTTTCCAAAAGCGCCAAGCCCGTAGGGTCTAAGGCCATCTCCGGCGGTACTCCGAAAGGTTACCGCCCTTCGATTGTGCCATTGCAGCACTAATCGAAGTGCTAGGTTTTTCAGGTGCCAGCCAGCCGAGCAGCAGCAGCAGCAGCAGCAGCAGCAGCAGCGGTCCCGGTCCCGGTCCCGGTCCCGGTCCCGGTCCCGGCCAGCAGCAGCGGTCCAGCCGGCAGCAGCAGCAGCAGCAGCAGCAGCTGTGGTCCAGCCAGCCAGCCAGCCAGCCAGCCAGCCAGCCAGCCCAGCAGCAGCAGCAGCAGCAGCAGCAGCAGCAGCAGCCCCGTCCGCGGCAGCAGCTGTGGCGTTCCTGCCACCCGCCGTCGCCGTCGCCGTCGCCGTCGCCGTCAGCGCCAGCAGCGTGGGACTCTGGTCTTCCTCCGTCTTCGTCTTCGTCTGTCCCCAGTTTTTGTCCTTTCTTTTTCGCCCTGTGCGTTTTTGTTTCTCCCTGTCGTCATGTCAGCGCCCACCACCACTACCACCACTACCACCACTACCACCACTCCCACCACAGCCATCGTTTATAGTTCCCCCTCCGCCGCCGCCACCACCACCATAACATGGTGTGCCCAGTCACACCCCCCCTCTTTCCATCCCGCCTCTTCTCACTCTCCCTTCGCCCTCGCTCTTTGTCGCCCCCTCTCCAGCTTCTTCCTCCCGCTCCTCTCCCTCTGATCCTTTCCCCCCACTCCCCCGGCCTGTCACTGCCGCTCCAGCTAGGGTGGTGGCCCGTCGGGCCACTGCCCATGGCCAACTCTCCCCATCGCCTTCGCCGTCACCGCCGTCGCCGTCGCCGTCGCCGTCGCCGTCGCCGTCGCCGTCGCCGTCGCCGTCGCCGTCGCCGTCGCCGTCGCCGTCGCCATCGCCGTCGCCTTCACCGTCACCATCTCCGGCGCCGACTGCTGCGTCCACGCCGGGACCTGCCCCTTCCCGTCACCTCCCTATAGCTCCCGTTCCTCATGTCACCACCTACCCTTCTGCCGCCGTTAAACGCCCTAGTGGCACCACCATCTCCTCCGCTCCCAAAAAGGCCCCGCCTCGTCCTCCTTCCCCCCCCCCAGAATGCCATGGATGTCTCCCCACCTGGCCCCGCTCCCTCCGCCTCCTCCTCCTCCTCCTCCTCCCCCCCCGTCTTTATACAAATACCTCCTCTCCCGTCCCGATCCTTCCCTTCTCGAGGCCCGGAATTTGTCCCTCCTCCTCTGCCAACACTTCCCTGGTGCCCCCATCTCTCTCCTCACTCCCAGACGGGATTCCGTTCTCATCTCCTCCCCCAGCCCAACCCTCCATACTGACATCCTCTGCCACCTCCCCATCACCCGTTTTGGCCAGATCCCCGTTCGGCTCCAACCTCTCCTTCCCGACCCCACCGAACACCTGATCTTTAGTCTCTTCTTCCCCGTCCTTACCGTTACCTGCGCCACCATCTATGTCCGCCCTAACGCCCCTATTCCCTTCGACTTCCTCTCCCACATTGACCGTACCTTCTCCTCCTACGTGATCGCCGCCGACCTCAACATCCATAGTCGTTCCGCCGCCTAGTTACGGCGGTGGCATCGGTTCCTCTCCTCCCTTCAAGGCGACCTCATCCCCATCCCCCAGCACACCCGTCCTGAATCCAACTCCACTCCCGATGTTATCCTTTCCTCCCCCAACCTCCTTGGCCACATAACGGTGGATGTCCTGGAGCCTATTGGTAGCGACCATCTCCCTGTCCTTCTCACCATTTCAGACGGTCGTCGCCCCAGCCCCGACCCTCGTACTGACCCTCCCCCTAAGTACGTCCATGACTATTCCCATGCCAACTGGAATACCTACTGGGATACCCTCTCCACCCAGGTCGATAGCCACCCCTTCACCTACCACCACCCTGACGATGTAACCCATGCCGCCTCCTTTCTCCAGCAGACCTTGTCTGAGGCCGTGGAGGCCCACGTCCCTACTGTCGCCATCCACCCCCACCGTCCTACCTTACCCCCACAGGCCGTCCTCCTCCTCCGTGAATCCCGCCGTCTCTACCGTGCCTTCCTCCGCACGCGTGACCCGGACACACTACGATGCCACCGGCAACTCCAGCGACACATTCGTAATTTGCTCGTGGCTAAGAAACGCTGGGACTGGCGACAGACATGCACCCATTTAAATGCTACCCTACCTATCAACTCGTCCAAGTTCTGGTCAGCCTTCCGTCGCCTTACCGGAACTAAACCCTCCCCCTACTATCCTCTTCTCCATGACGATCACCCCTTCCCTGACACCCTTAGTAAGGCCAATCACATTGCCTCCTACCTCTCCGATGTGTTTTCCATCCCCGATGATCCCCAGTTCGATTACTCCCTTTTCCCGGATGTCCGCGATCGAACTGACACCTCTATCCCTCCACTCGCACCTGGTTTCCAGTACTTGGACAACATTGCACACACAGAACTCAATGCCTCTATCACTACACAGGCTCTCATTGCTACACTCCACACAAAACGCAACACCGCTCCTGGTCACGATCGTGTCACCTACCGTCACCTTCGTTAAGCTCCTGTCCTGTCCACCGGTTACTACCCCGACCTGTGGAAAACCTCCCGTATCCTGATGTTCCTTAAACCTGGCAAACCGCCGTCCGCCGTGTCCTCCTACCGTCCCATCAGCCTTACCTCGGTCTTCAGCAAGGTCCTGGAATCTATCCTCACCCGACGCATCCACCAGCATCGCCGCCAGCACTGCCTCCTTCCCGTTACCCAGTGCAGCTTTCGACCATCCTTCTCTTCCGACGACCTTCTCCTTCACCTCACTCATCTCCTTTCCGAACAGCTTAATTCCCGTCGCTCCGCAATCTTCCTCTCCCTGGACCTCGAACGTGCTTATGACCGCGTATGGCATTCTGGTCTCCTCTTCAAGCTCCAAACCTTCGCCCTTCCCATTAACTACGTCCGTCTGATCGGTTCCTTTCTCTCCCACCGTCCTTCCTACGTCACCATCCATAACACGGATTCCTACACCTTTTTCCCCTCCGCCGGTATGCCCCAAGGCTCCGTCCTCTCCCCCCTTCTGTACCTTTTGTACACGGCGGACATGCCGCCGCCGTCACCCCCTGTCCACCTTCTCCAGTTTGCCGATGACACCGCCTTCCTTGCCATTGCCCCCACCCTGCAGCGCTCCCAACACCTTCTCCAGTCCCATCTTGACCGGTTCACCACTTGGTGCAACCAGTGGTTGCTCAAGGTCAATCCCTCCAAAACCGAGGTGATCATTGTAGGCAAAACCACCCCTTCCTTCCGCCTCCTTGATTTCTATCTCACCATCTATGGCTGTCCTATCGCCCTCACTCCCACCCTTAAGTACCTTGGCGTTACCCTCGACCGTCGCCTCTCCTGGACTCCCCATCTCCGGACAATCCAAGCCAAGGCACATCTCCCGACTCCGTCTCCTCAAGCTCCTTTCCGGCCATACGTGGGGTCGGGACCCCTCCACCATTCTCCACACCTATAAATCCCTCATCCGCCCTATCCTTTGTTACGCCCATCCGGCCTGGATCTCCGCCCCCCTACCTTTTATAAATCCCTCCAAATCCTTCAACGCCATGCTCTCCACCTCGCCTATTGCATCCGTCTCCCCTCCCCCATGCGGATCCTGTACGATCTCATCCCCTTCCCCCACCTCCTCCTTTTCCTTGAAAGGATATGGATCCTGTACACCTCCCTCAAACTCGATCCTCCTCATCCGCTTGTCTCACCCATCCTCTCCCACCCCCGACCGCTGCCGCAACTGTATTACCACGTCCCACCCAGTCTCCATCTCTCCACCCTCCTTACCCTCTCCCAAGGTGGCTTCCGCCAGCTCCCCCTCCCTGATGATGTCCTCCTCCCCTCCATCTACCCCTCCTATCAACTTTGATCCTCCCCCCCCACTTCCTGTGTCCTTTCCGTTAGGCACCCTCCCTCCCTTCCTTTTCCCCCGTCCCCTCCCTCCACCCCTCTTCCCCCGGGCTTCCCCTACCCCTTCCTCCCTTCCCCCTGTCTCCCCTGCCCATGGCATCTGCTCTCCCCTCTCCCTCCCTCCCCCACTCCTCCTCTCTTGGCAGGTCCCCGGACTCGTACACGGTTAGTGAACATTCGCGCGCCGAAGATCAAAGCCTCGTGTTCTGTGTGTGCCGTCGTTTTGTGCTTAAGTCGTTCAGTGTTATTCGTTTTGTGCACCTACGGTCACGTGTGACAATTCTACTTTCTGTCTGTGTCCAAGTGTCTGAACAATTTTATCTTGGACTCTACGCCCGTGAACGGCACCTTGTATTTTAAAAAGTGTTTGTCTCCGTTTATATGTCCACAATGTTTTTTCTCTAAATGTCTTCATTTGTATATCTGTGTTTCTCTGCGGCCAAAGAGCGGCGTCGTATGCTGCTGCCGGCCTGCCTGTACTACAGGTTTCAAAATAACAATAAAGAAAAAAATAGGATCTACGGGCTGTAACATAGCAAAGTATTAGGAGTTGTCACCTTGCATTGCAAGTGTAGCTTGCCGTGGAGCCCAGAGGAGAGCAGAGGTTGGTTACCACGCTGGCACAGCTGACTCTGGCTGCAGCACCGGTGAGCTGTGTACTTGATTAATCTGCGTGCAATACGTTACACAAACTCTCTAGGAATCTGAAGTAGTACTATTAAACATTAATCGATCTTTTTATACAGGGTGAAAAGTACTTAAACCGACAAACTCTGGGAGGTTGTAGGGGACATCAAAACAAATACTGTATTTTCCCTCATGTCATTTTTTCCTATGAGGATTATTTAAACCGGTAGAGAAAGATTTCTCTGGCGGCAAATTAATTAAACCAACAAACACTTTTCCATTTTTTTATGACCAAGAGACAACACATTAACACAACCCAGTTTAAATTACATTAGATTTTCAAAAATGTCTCCATTGACACGTAAACAAAGGTTACACCGTCGGATCATGGTCTGAGTGACACGGGCAAAAACTCCAGGACAATTCTAAATTGTTCCTGCTGCTGCTACTATCAGGGCAACCAGGTCGTCTTCTGATGCAACAGGAGTTGCGTAAACAAGGTTGCGCATCTCTCCCCACACAAAAAAGTCCATAGGGGACATATCTGGGGATCTAGCAGGCCATGGTACAGGACCACCTCTGCCAATCCACGTTTCTGGGAACCGTCGGTCCAGGAATCGACGCAAACGACGACTGAAATGTGCCGGCGCCCCGTCATGTTGGAACCACATGTGTTGTCTTGTAGGGAGTGGGACGTCTTCCAGCAATTCTGGCAATGCTCTGGCGAGAAAATTGTAATAGTGCCTGCCATTCAATGGCCTAGGTAGCAGATACGGCCCAATTAAACAATCCCCAACAACACCGACCCACACATTAACGAAGAACCGCACTTGATGAGCGCTAGTAACTGTGGCATGTGGGTTATCCTCCCTCCAAACATGCGAATTGTGCATGTTGAAGACTCCATCACGCCCGAACGTTGCTTCGTCGGTAAACAACACAGAGAATGGCAATGTAGGATGCATTTCACACTGTTCCAGGTACCACAGCGAAAACTGTGCTCTGGGTGGATAATCAACTGGTTCCATGTTGTGGACACGCTGTAAGTGAAATGGACGTAACACCTGCTCTCGAAGGACTGTTCTTACATTCGTCTGATTCGTCCCCATGTTACGTGCAGTTGCACGAGTGCTGATTGAAGGATCCCGTTCCACATGCTGCAAGACAGCTTCCTCAAATTGCAGCGTTCTTACCGTGCGACGGCGTCCCTGTCCAGGTTATCTGCTAAATGACCCGGTCTCACGCAGACGTTGGTACACAGCAGCAAAGGCCGTATGATGCGGGATGCGGCGATTAGGATATTGTTGTTGATAAACCCGCTGTGCAGCTCGTCCGTTGTGGTGCGCTACGTAGTACGCACCAACCGTATCATTGTACTCACTCCAGGTGTATCGCTCCATTAGTAAACAGAGACAATGCACTACTACACTGGTGGACAGCAGTTGCCTACAACTGAAGAGCGTAACACGCCCTTTAACCACTGAAGATCGTAATACAGTCTCTAACAACTGAAGAGCGTCATACGGCCTCCACTGGTTTAAATAATCCTCATAGGAAAAAATGACATTAGGGAAAAATATTTGTTTTGATATCCCCTACAACCTCCCAGAGTTTGTCGGTTTAAATACTTTTCACCCTGTTGTCTACCAAATTCTATGGATAACACAATCATACTGTTAAAATTTCAAATCAGTAGCTTCACTACAACACATAATAACCGTGATGACATTGTGAAACCGAGTATGTATGCGTCTATAGTATCAACTGAAACTACAACCAAGAGGATCTAATTTTGTGGAATTTTCTTTAGTTTCATTACCACAGATTTCTGACGTAATTAAAATATTTTGGAAAATTATTATTATTTCACAGTATTTTGGTTGTGCGTGACTGCTTTGGAGAGACTGAGAGAGTGAATGGACGACATACGTAACGTGATAATGTGATATTTTATTAAAACTATGTAAATGTATGCGTGAGAAAGTTGTTGTGCAATAGGGGTATTTGTGACCTACGACCGAGTGAGCTTGACTTTGTAAAAGGCAGCCAGAACGGGTGTGGAGTGTTAGATTGATTAGTAATTTATATTGTGGAAAGGAATCATATTTTGTTTCACTAATTTTTATATAGTATCGGAATTAACGAAATTTTTATTCTGAATTACTTGTGGTAATCTGATTGGCTGACATTAGAAATACAGGGAGTATAGAAGTGCTCAAGATGATCTGATTGGCTGCTCAACATACTAGGCAATAGAAATTCAGCATTTTCCCACGCTTTTGAGTAGGGCTTTGTGTCTCAGATCAAAAAATGGTTTAAATGGCTCTGAGCACTATGGGACTTAACATTGGAGGTCATATTTTATTGAACTATTTAAACCTAACTAACCTAAGGACATCACACACATCCATGCCCGAGGCAGGATTCGAACCTGCGACCGTAGCTGTCGCGCGGTTCCAGACTGAAGAGCCTAGAACCGCTCGGCCACTCTGGCCGGCTGCCTCAGGTCCAGAAGTTGACATAGAGTCGCTCGGGAGCCGTCTTCTGGTATACACCTATGTTAAATGGCGCTGATCCAATTTGTACAAAAACGAATAAATTCGCGCGTTTCATCGATTCTCGTGTCGTTGACGAAGAGCGGCTGCAGTGTTGAGTATTTTGTGAAACATTGAACTTTGCGACTTGTTTATTTTAGGAGATATTCATCATTTCAGCCCTTTTTACTGCTCATCAAAACCACACATTGCATGTTGTACCACCATACAGCGAGACCTTCAGAGGTGGTGGTCCAGATTGTTGTACACACCAGTACCTCTAATACCCAGTAGCACATCCTCTTGCATTGATGCATGCGTCGTGGCATACTATCCACAAGTTAATCAAGGCACTGTTGGTCCAGATTGCCCCTCTCCTCAGAGTGGTTGGTGGGTCGCGTCTTCCATTAACAGCCCTTTTCAGTATATTCCAGGCATGTTCGATAGGGTTTATGTCTGGAGAACGTGCTGGCCACTCTAGTAGAGCGATGTCATTATCCTGAAGGAAGTCATTCACAAGATTTGCACGATGGGGCCGTGAACTGTCGTCCATGAAGACGCCAATATGCTACCGACAAGGTTGCACTAGCGGTCGGAGGATGGCATTCACGTATCTACAGCTGTTACGGCGCCTTCCATGACCACCAACGGCGTACGTCGGCCCCGCATAATGCCACCCCAAAGCAGCAAGAAACCTCCACCTTGCTGCACTCGCTGGACAGTGTGTCTAAGGCGTTCAGCCTGACCGGGTTGCCTCCAAACACGTTTCCGACGATTGTCTGGTTGAAGGCATATGCGACGCTCATTGGCGAAGAGGACGTGATGCCAACCCTGAGAGGTCCATTCGGCATGTTGTTGGGCCCATCTGTACCGCGCTGCATGGTGTTGTGGTGGCAAAGATGGACCTCGCCATGGACGTTGGGACTGAAGTTGCTCATCATGCAGCCTACTGCGCACAGTTTGAGTCGTAGCACGACGTCCTGTGGCTGCGCGAAAAGCATTATTCAACATGGTGGCGTTGCTGTCAGGGTTCCTCCGAGCCATAATCCGTAGGTAGCGGTCATCCACTGCAATAGTAGCCCTTGGTCGGCCTGAGCGAGGCATGTCATCCACAGTTCCTGTCTCTCTGTGTCTCCTCCATGTCCGACAAACATCGCTTTGGTTCACTTCGAGACGCCTGGACTCTTCCCTTGTTAAGAGCCATTCCTGGCACAAAGTAACAATGCAGACGCGATCGAACCGCGGTATTGGCCGTATAGGCACGGTTGAACTACAGACAACACGAGCCGCGTATCTCCTTCCTGATGGAATGACTGGAACTGATTAGCTATTGGACCCCCTCCGTCTAATAGGTGCTGCTCATGCATGATTGTTTACATCTTTGGGCGCGTTTAGTGACATCTCGGAGCAATCAAAGAGACTGTGTCTGTGATACAATATCCGCAGTCAACATCTATCTGCAGGAGTTCTGGGAACTGGGGTGCTGCAAAACTTTTTTTTGATGTGTGTATGTTCCTAGGTACTAGGTACAACAGTCTCCTCTGCCATATCTATTTTCGACCTTATTATTTATTTACGATCTAAATATTGGCCTATTAGTTAACTGAATTGTTTTGTTACCATACTGTTGAATTACTTTTCAGTGTATTCTTGAGACTAAAGAAACGCGGGTTCTTTTCTTGGCTGACCAATGGAACCCTTAAGCAGGAATCTGAAGAACTGTTTTTTGCTGCTCAGGATCAAACCACCAGAACTAATGCCATCAAAGCTAGAATGGAAGAAACAGCAGAAGACCCCAAGTACAGACTCTGTAAAGAATCTGACGAAACAACAGACCATATCGAGAGCTGTTGCAAAAATGTGGCTGAGGCTTATTATAAGCAGAGGTAGAGTGATGTGGTGCGAATAATCCACTCGAATTTTTGCTAAAATTACCATCTGACGGTGCCAAGGAAATGGTGGAGCCAGAAAAAGCTGTCGAAAACGAACATGCCAAATTACTGTGGATCTTCCAACTTCAGACAGATCGAAAGGTGGAACGCAACACACCAGATACCACGAATGTGGAGAAAAAGAAAGTATGGATCACGGACATTGCCATCACAGGTGATAGCAGAATTACCGAGAAACTACTTGAATATTTGGCCAGATGTGAGGACTTGAAAAATCGAACTACAGCGACTCGGGCGAAAGACAATGAAAGTGATCCCAGTTGTTCACGGCTCACTGGGAGCAGTGTCAGCAGATCTTACTGAATACTTGAAAACAATTGGTATTGACAAAATATCCATCTACCAACTAAAAAAAAAGACTTTAGTGCGATCTGCACGAATTATGTGTCGATACATCACCCATTCTTAGATGCTTGGGAAACGTCCGACTAGTGATGCGAAATCCAGAATAGTGCAGTAATTTCCTGTGTTTTCTGCTCTATACAACATGTATAATAATAACAATAATGATAATAATCATAATCATAATAGCAGAATGCGAGGTAACATACACTCCTGGAAATTGAAATAAGAACGCCGTGAATTCATTGTCCCAGGAAGGGGAAACTTTATTGACACATTCCTGGGGTCAGATACATCACATGATCACACTGACAGAACCACAGGCACATAGACACAGGCAACAGAGCATGCACAATGTCGGCACTAGTACAGTGTATATCCACCTTTCGCAGCAATGCAGGCTGCTATTCTCCCATGGAGACGATCGTAGAGATGCTGGATGTAGTCCTGTGGAACGGCTTGCCATGCCATTTCCACCTGGCGCCTCAGTTGGACCAGCGTTCGTGCTGGACGTGCAGACCGCGTGAGACGACGCTTCATCCAGTCCCAAACATGCTCAATGGGGGACAGATCCGGAGATCTTGCTGGCCAGGGTAGTTGACTTACACCTTCTAGAGCACGTTGGGTGGCACGGGATACATGCGGACGTGCATTGTCCTGTTGGAACAGCAAGTTCCCTTGCCGGTCTAGGAATGGTAGAACGATGGGTTCGATGACGGTTTGGATGTACCGTGCACTATTCAGTGTCCCCTCGACGATCACCAGTGGTGTACGGCCAGTGTAGGAGATCGCTCCCCACACCATGATGCCGGGTGTTGGCCCTGTGTGCCTCAGTCGTATGCAGTCCTGATTGTGGCGCTCACCTGCACGGCGCCACACACGCATACGACCATCATTGGCACCAAGGCAGAAGCGACTCTCATCGCTGAAGACGACACGTCTCCATTCGTCCCTCCATTCACGCCTGTCGCGACACCACTGGAGGCGGGCTGCACGATGTTGGGGCGTGAGCGGAAGACGGCCTAAACGGTGTGCGGGACCGTAGCCCAGCTTCATGGAGACGGTTGCGAATGGTCCTCGCCGATACCCCAGGAGCAAGTGTCCCTAATTTGCTGGGAAGTGGCGGTGCGGTCCCCTTCGGCACTGCGTAGGATCCTACGGTCTTGGCGTGCATCCGTGCGTCGCTGCGGTCCGGTCCCAGGTCGACGGGCACGTGCACCTTCCGCCGACCACTGGCGACAACATCGATGTACTGTGGAGACCTCACGCCCCACGTGTTGAGCAATTCGGCGGTACGTCCACCCGGCCTCCCGCATGCCCACTATACGCCCTCGCTCAAAGTCCGTCAACTGCACATACGGTTCACGTCCACGCTGTCGCGGCATGCTACCAGTGTTAAAGACTGCGATGGAGCTCCGTATGCCACGGCAAACTGGCTGACACTGACGGCGGCGGTGCACAAATGCTGCGCAGCTAGCGCCATTCGACGGCCAACACCGCGGTTCCTGGTGTGTCCGCTGTGCCGTGCGTGTGATCATTGCTTGTACAGCCCTCTCGCAGTGTCCGGAGCAAGTATGGTGGGTCTGACACACCGGTGTCAATGTGTTCTTTTTTCCATTTCCAGGAGTGTAGTTTATGGTGTAAGCATTCTGTGACGAATTCGATTTTCTCAGAACTTTCTTCTTCATCATCATCTTCTTCATCTTCTTCCTTTCTTCTTTTCGGCTTCTAAGAAACTCGAAGCTGCTGTGCCGATCTCACAAATTGTCTCCAAATGTTTCTATCTTGTACTGCTCCCTGACAGTTATCTACGTCCATCCTGTTGCATATTGTTTTAATTTAATTTACCCATGTATTCCTGAGTCCCCGCCTTGGTCTCTTATCAAACGACTTCTCCATGAATATTCTTGAAGCCACTTGACCCTCTTTCGTTCTCATCAGATGGCCTGCTCATTCAAAAATTCTGGAATTTGTTATGCTCATTATCGTTGCTTGTTGTGATAGCATGTGGTTTTCTGTGTTGTGTCTTCTCTTCAAGTTCTGCGATTCGTTATCATAGTATGGACCAAAAATTTATCTGTAATCTTTATTTTCAAATACGTTTAAGTGTTGCTATTTTGTCTAAAACTGACATGGTGAGAGCGTGGCTGTGTACAATTAATGTAGGTTAATTCTTACAAAGAAGAAGACAGCAACCAGCCACTATTAATACTGCTATTTATTTAGGTAAATAGTGCCGTAACCGGTTTCGAACTGGCAAGTTCAGCATCACAACAGTGTCAGAGACGTTCTCTCTCAGAGACATTACAATGTCTGTTGTATTTGTAAATCTGCAATCTTTGTGATAACTTCACATGTGGCAAATTCTTTTTTGTGTGTGTGTGGTGCTTTGCACAATATGGTGATGTACAAATTACATAAGTTCAGGATATATTTTGGAATATTCGAAAAATACAATCCTGTAACTTCCCTACAAAATCGCGCGGAATTTTCAACGTAAGTACCATAACCACTTAACCTCACATATTTATTTACTCTGTATTTCATCGTTTGGAGGTTAGTTATTTTCACATAGGGAGCTTCTAACGCTGTTTTCTACCGTAGGGCATCAACACACCAAGAATAGTTCGCCACAGTGGAAGAAAAAATCGAAAACTGACGATTATGTAAAGTGTATCTTGCAAATCATGTGAACAACCGTCTGATAATGAACTTGCCAGATCGAAACTGGTTAAGGCGCTATTTACCTAAATAAATAGCAGTATTAATAGTGGCTGGTTGCTGTCTTCTTCTTTGTAAGAATCAACCTACGTTTAAGTGTTATGTTTCATTTTAGTTAAACTCCATGTTTCTACTCCATAGGTTAGATTTGGTCTGATGAAATTAAATGATCGTGTGGCATTGTTTGCCGGCGAATTTCGGCCGCCGGGGTGCAAGTCTTAGCCCGGTGACGCCACATTGGGTGACTTGCGCGTCGGTGATGATGAGAAGATGATTATTACAACACAACACCCAGTCCACGGGCGAAGGAAATCTCCAACCCGGGCGGAAAACGAACCCAGGCCCGCGGCATGATAAGCAAGCACGTTACCACTCAGCTAATCAGGTGGACGTTGGTCTGATGATTATAGTATATAGCTTCATTTTAGTTGTCCTTGTTAGTAGTTTAGACCCTAAAAGTTTTTGTAACGAGCAATAGTCTACTAGCATTCTGCATTCTCATTTTCACTTCTTCTTCTCTCTGATTTCGCTCGTCAGTCACTGGGCCCATGTTCAGCCCGTTCAAATGTATGTTCGTAGATTATGAGATGCGATTCGTTGTCTTGTTCATCTCTACATCTTTGAGCTATCATGTGTTTTGTTTTCTGAGCGTTTAAATGGTTCAAATGGCTCTGAGCACTATGGGACTTAACATCTGAGGTCATCAGTCCCCTAGAACTTAGAACTACTTAAACCTAACTAACCTAAGGACATCACACACGTCCTTGTCCGAGGCAGGATTCGAACCTGCGACCGTAGCAGTTGCGCGGTTCAGGACTGAAGCGCCTAAGCCGTGGTGGCCGAGCGGTTCTAGGCGCTTCAGTCCGAAACCGCGCGACTGCTACGGTCGCAGGTTCGAATCCTGCCTCGGACATGGACGTGTGTGATGTCCTTAGGTTAGTTAGGTTTAAGTAGTTCTAAGTTCTAGGGGGCTGATGACCTCAGATGTGCTCAGAGCCATTTGAACCATTTGAAGTGCCTAGAGCCCCTCGGCCTCCGCGGCCGGCTCTGAGCGTTTAGTTTTTGGCACAGTTTGGATGCTTGTTCAATTAGCTCCCTTTTTTCAGTGAACACTTTATCATCTACGTACGCCAAAACTTTCATTTTGTTTCTTTGGACGATCCCAGCACGTACTAGTCTGAGTTTCCTCTCAACTATGTCTAAGGCTACGTTAAAAGAAGTTGCTTATGGCATTATTGGCCGGGCAATCCCATCTGAAATGCTCAGCCGCCTGGTGCAAACATTTAATTGACATCATTTCAGTGACTTGCACGTCGATTATGATGAGGATAACACACACACATAATCCAGAGAGGAGAAACTCCCCGACCCGACCGGGAATCGAACCCGGACCCTGAGATCAAGAGTCAGCAAAGCTGACCACAAGCTGATGACGGCTACGTTAAAGAGAAGAGAAGACAGATTTTATTCCATTTAGCTAAGCCCTGCTTATGTTACCACCCACGCACATTTTACAAATATTTATACACTCAACTGAATCCCTAGTCTGTCATTACATTCCACAAGCTTTGCCGGTGAACGGAGTCATAAGCTTTCATAAAATAAATTAACAAGTAATCTATTTTTTGCTTATATTCTGAAAATCTTGGCTTACATAATAAGTAGAATATTAAAAGTTTCCGTTAGCTCATTTATTGTATTTTATATTTTTACTATTGATATAAAGACTCGGTCCATTCATCCGTTGGTATCCTTTACTGTCAGCGCGATCTGATTTGTGGATCCCTCTATAGTCCGGAAACTGGTTTATGTAGGGAAACAATAGCAGAGGGAGTGACGAATACATGCGTCACTGCTATGCTTTAGAAGGAACGGCTTTCATTGCTCCATTGGTATGGAACTGTGGAATAGATCGGTGTATAAATTTCCATGTACATTTACGGAATGAAATTCGAAAGACACAGACTCGTTAGGCAAGCGGTTAGCAATGTAGATTATCCATTTATTTAAGAACTGAAATATATACCAGATTAAATTCTGCAGGAAATTCTGCGTCTTAGATAATTGCGAAACTAGTGTATAGTATGCGGAGCGGGATGGGAAGAGTCAGAAGGGCGGCAGCGAAATAAAAGAGTTAATTAAAGAAAACTTGGGATATATTCTCAGTGATGGAATACAGATAAGGCTCGCCCTGGAGGCAGAGGTAAAGATTGATGCCAGTCGAGGAGTTTGATGAAAAATAATAAAGGAATAGGGAACGGGAGAGGCGGCGGTTCACGTTTGTGCGGCTGGTGGCCGCATTTACAAGGGGACCACGCCTACACGTCTTCACCGAAATGAAAGCGATAGAACTGCGAGCTCTATATGGTAAAGTACGTAGAAAAAATAGATTTTTGGCGAGGGTCGGGAGAGGCGTAAGACATTTATGTTATCAAAGTTTACAGCCAGCTGTTGGTGCAGCGGAAGGAGTACAGAGTGGTAGTCCGAGAGTCGTGGGATCGAGTCCATTTGCGGAGACTTCTATTCTCTTTTCAATTTCGATGTTATTTACTCTGAAAAATCAACCGAAAAAGTATTCAGTATATTGTATTTAGTAATATTTTCATATAAGGTGGTGAAGAGGAAAGGTAAACGGAAATTTGGTTTTGCAAATAAATTCCCAAGAAACGAATGCACTTACAGAGTCCGCGACAACTCTGCAAATAAGTGTTCAAGAATGGACTGTAATTAAAGCATGTACATCTACATACATACTCAGCAAGCCACCGTACGGTACCCTTTACCACAACTAGCCCTTTCCTTTCTTGTTCCGCTCTCAGATAGAGCGAGGAAAAAACGACTGTTCTGTATGCCTACGTATGAGCCCTCATTTCTAGTATCTTATCTTCGGAGTCCCTTCGCGAAATGCATATAGTTGGCAGAAGGATCGTTCTGCATGTCGGTTCTCTGAAATTTGTCAGCATTTCAAATGATTCAAATGGCTCTGAGCACTATGCGACTTAACTGCTGAGGTCATCAGTCGCCTAGAACTTAGAACTAATTAAACCTAACTAACCTAAGGACATCACACACATCCATGCCCGAGGCAGGATTCGAACCTGCGACCGCAGCGGTCACGCGGTTCCAAACTGAAGCGCTAGAACCGCAAGGCCACACCGGCCGGCTTGTCAGCAGTGTTCTTCGAAATGAATGTCTTCTTTCCTCCAGGGATTCCCACTTCACCTCGCGAGCGTATCCGTAACACTTGCATGGTGATCGAACCAACCGATAACAAATCTAGCAGCTCGCCTCTGAATTGTTTCGATGTCTTCTTTCGATTCGACCAATCCCATCGTTGTTCGGGAACATTAAGTCCATGACTGGCTGTAGATATTCTCCCAGTAGCTGAACATAATAACCATTTCTAGTCACTGATCGGTTCAGTTGGACCAGTGCACCCAGTCCATTCCATGTTCAGAACATATATTGTGTTCGAACATTATGAATTACCTCGAAGAAATAGGTCTATTAACACACAGTCAACATGGGTCTAGAAAACATCATTCCTGTGAAACACAACTAACTCTTTGTTCACAGCCGGCCGCGGTGGCCAAGCGGTTCTAGGCGCTTCAGTCCGGAACCGCGCGACTGCTACGGTCGCAGGTTCGAATCCTGCCTCGGGCATGGATATGTGTGATGTCCTTAGGTTATTTAGGTTTAAGTAGTTCTAAGTTCTAGAGGACTGATGACCTCAGATGTTAAGTCCCATAGTGCTCAGAGCCATTTTTTTTTTCTTTATTCACATGAAGTGTTGAGTGCTATTGACAAGGGATTTCAGATAGATTCCGTATTTCTGGATTTCCGGAAGGCTTTTGACACAGTATCACAAAAGCGACTCGTAGTGAAATTGTGTGCTTATGGAATATCGTCTCAGTTATGTGACTAGATTTGTGATTTCCTGTCAGAATGGTCACAGATTGTAGTAATTGACGGAAAGTCATCGAGTAAAACGGAAGTGATTTATGGCGTTCCCCAAGGTAGTGTCATAGGCCCTTTGCTGTTACTTATCTATATAAACGATGTGGGAAACAATCTGAGGAGACGTCTTCGGTTGTTTGCACATGACGCTGTCGTTTATCGACTAATAAAGTCACCAGAAGATCAAAACAAACTGCAAAACGATTTAGAAGAAATATCGGAATGATGCTAAAAGTGGCAGTTGACCTTAAATGTCCGCAGCTCGTGGTCGTGCGGTAGCGTTCTCGCTTCCCACGCCCGGGTTCCCGGGTTCGATTCCCGGCGGGGTCAGGGATTTTCTCTGCCTCGTGATGGCTGGATGTTGTGTGCTGTCTTTAGTTAGGTTTAAGTAGTTCTAAGTTCTAGGGGACTGATGACCATAGCTGTTAAGTCCCATTGTGCTCAGAGCCATTTGAACCATTTGACCTTAAATAACGAAAAGTGTGGGGTCATCCACATGAGTGCTAAAAGGAACCCGTTGAACTTCGGTTACACGATAAATCAGTCTAATCCAAAAGCCGTAAATTCATCTAAATACCTAGGTCTTGCGATTACGAACAACTTAAATTGGAAGGAACACATAGAAAATGTTGTGGGGAAGGCTAACCATAGACTGCGTTTTATTGGCAGGACACTTAGAAAATGTAACAGATCTACTAGGGAGACTGCCTACACTACACTTGTCCGTCCTCTTTTAGAATACTGCTGCGCGATGTGGGATCCTTACCAGATAGGACTGACGGAGTACAACGAAAAAGTTCAAACAAAGGTAGCACGTTTTGTATTATCGCGAAATATGGGAGAGAGTGTCACAGAAATGATACAGGAATTGGGCTGGAAATCATTAAAAGAAAGGCGTTTTTCGTTGCGACGGGCTCTTCTCACGAAATTCCAGTCACCAACTTTCTCCTCCGAATGCGAAAATATTTTTTTGACACTGACCTACATAGGGAGGAACGATCACCACGATAAAATAAGGGAAATCAGAGCTCGTACGGAAAGATATTGGTGTTAATTCTTTCCGCGAACTATACGAGATTGGAATAATAGAGAATTGTGAAGGTGGTTCGATGAACCCTCTGCCAGGCATTTAAATTTGATTTGCAGAGTATCCATGTAGATGTAAACACAGCCCACGACAATATGGAGGCGCCATCAGTTTGCAGAGTGCCTTGTGGGGCGTCTGGTGGATTTTATGCTGTTATATAATGTTTGGTTTGTAATGTAATGTAGAAAAGATGCATTTCCCGGCCGATGCACCATATGTGGGGCGGCGGGTGGAATTACTATTGTTATTTAAATGTAGAATGTAATGTAGTAAAGAATGCATTTCCCGTCCGATTAACCATATGTGGGGCGGCGGGTGGAATTAATTGTTATATAAATGTTCCTATTATTTATACTGTCTTTTGCCATTCTCAACACTGGCTCTCTAACTACAATATTGACAACCAGAAAGTGATTAGCAATACGTGAAGCCTGTAATTAGAATTCCTAGTTCCACCTTCATCTGAGAAATACACTTATAGCTACAGCTTATAGCTCTGAGGAATTAGGAGATTGTCTGGGATTCATAATCAAAAACGATCCTGTAAAAACGTTCGCTATATTCTGAAAGTCACAGATAAAAAAAAAAAAAAAAAAAAAAAAAAGAAACCACACAATCCAACTACCAGAGCAGTTCAGAGTCTAATGCGCTGATGCAACTATAACTGTCCAAATTAAATGTTTAAGTGAATGCTCGCCATAATTTGATGATAATGTTCATCAAACGCCACGCTAAATAATGGTAGAATGTCTGTCCCGCGACGGCACGTGAAAATACGCCATACGCAAACTGAAGATAGATCATTAAAGTCATCCCAGAATTAACACTTCACTCGAAAATGATTTCAAGGTTACGCGTAACCAGAGTAACTTAATACGGCATCCGAGGCTGTTTATAGCACAGATACCGCCGCGGACGCGACGCGACTCCCGGCACAGGTGGCGTGTTATTCAGCGTTTGGAGAGAACTGGGGCCTTGCTTCCTCGCGCAGCGTTCTTATATATAAAGCCGCGGTGCGGACGGCTAAGGGAACGCCTGAACAAATCGGCTGTCCCAACTAGCCGCTGGGCTAGTAATGCACCACATTAAGTTATTGAATAAATCATCGCTTCCTTTGCTGATGGCCGATGAAGCTCTCAATTTAAATGTGCATTCAGCACACAGGTAAGTAATCATAATAACAGTCTGACGTGGCTAAGTCAATTATTTTGGGCGAGAGAATTAATTTAATTACACTACACGCAGTAGACGAGCTCTGAACTTGCCCTTTGGAGATACGCTATCGCTATAGTTTTATAGTTATTCAATTGAAACTTCTCACATCTTTATGATTATAGCGGATCTCCATTCTACTTAAATATAAACATCCTAGCCTTATTTATTAGCCTACTTAATCTATCTTGCTTCCTTAATTTTTAAGACAAAAACCAGAAAATCATGAATTTCCACTAAAATTTTAATTTGTGAGATCCAAAGTACTGTTTCTATTAAATTATTGTGAAAAAGGAATCTAAATATAAATTTTTAAGTCTCTAGCTCTTTTCTGTTGCGCCAATGATTTTTACAGAAAAACATCCAAATTTCGAAAATGGTTAAAGTTATTGAACTGACATTCAACACATGTTGATTTAGTATTACTCCTGACATGCTAGAACCGTTTCAGGTTATTTACTTGATTTTTAAAATATTGCGCAACATTTATGATGTCAGAGCTTGTTACAGCGGACTAGGCTGGCACACAACGGAAAGACTGATGAGAATTTTATAAGGCGTGAGTAGGCTGCCTCCCTACAGCCTTGTTGACAACTTGGATACATGGCCACACTCGAACCCTATCATCAGCTCTTACCAACTGAAATTGGGACTCATCTGACGAGGCCACGGTTTACCAGTGGTGTAGGGGCCTGCCAGCCGGGGTGGCCAAGCGGTTAAAGGCGCTACAGTCTGGAACCGCGTGACCGCTACGGTCGCAGGTTCGAATCCTGCCTCGGGCATGGATGCGTGTGATGTCCTTAGGTTTGTTAGGTTTAAATAGTTCTACGTTCTAGGGGACTGATGACCTTAGCAGTTTAGTCCCATAGTGCTCAGAGCCATTTGAACCATTTTGTAGGGGCCAAACGATATGGTCACGAGCACAGGAGAGGCGCTGCAGGCGATGTCATGCTGTTAGCAGAGGCATTTGCGTCGGTTGTCTACTGCCATAGCCCATTAATGCCAAATTTCCCGGTACTGTTCTAACAGATACGTAATTTGTAGTCCCACATTGATTTCTACGGTTACTTCACGCAGTGTTGCTTGCTCGTTTGCACAGACAACTCTACGCAACTGCCGCTGCTCTCGGTCGTTAAGTGAAGGCCGTCGGCCACAGCGTTGTGCGTGTTAAGAGGTAATACCTGTAATTTGGTATTCTCGGGACATTCTTGAAACTGCGGATCTCGGAATATTGAATTCTCTAACGGTTTGCGAAATGGAATGTTCCATGTGTCTAGCTCCAACTAGAATTGCGCGTTCAAAGTGTGTTAATTCCCGTCGTGCGGCCATAATCTCGTCGGAAATATTTTCACATGAGTCACTTGAGTACAAATGACAGCTTCACACATGCATTGCCCTTTTATACCTTGTGCACGCGATACTACCGTGATGTGTATGTGTGCATTTCGCTATCCCATGACTTTTACCACCGCGCTGTATATCACACAAATCTAAAGGCTGTCAAATCAATTATGGATTACAATTACAAATTTCTTATATTGGAACTAAAACATAGATAATATTGTGGGGAAAGCTAAACAAAGACCGCGATTTACTGGCACAACATTTAGAAAACGCAACACCTCTAGTAGACACGGCTTACACTACGCTTGTCCGTTCTCTTCTGAAGTACTGCTGTGCGGTGTGGGATCAGCATCAGAAAGGACAGACTTTCTCCTCAGAGTGAGAAAATATTTTCTTGGCGTCCGCATACATAGGGATAAATGATCATCATAATTGTTGTGGATTGGCAGGAGAGCCAACCCCGTGTTATTAGAGGAAGCCGAAAGGCACGCGTTTTAGCTCACGCAGGCTGGCGTGAGGTCTGGAACAGGTCAAGGAAATTAGACTAGCAAAAAAGGACGTAGCTGTGGAATACTTAACTTTAATCCATAAATGGTGAACATCGCTCTTGACGGTACATGTTTTATAGCATCAATAGTAACTGGTAATGGCGCCTTGCTAGGTCGTAGCAAATGACGTAGCTGAAGGCTATGCTAACTACCGTCTCGGCAAATGAGAGCGTATTTTGTCAGTGAACCATCGCTAGCAAAGTCGGCTGTACAACTGGGGCGAGTGCTAGGAAGTCTCTCTAGACCTGCCGTGTGGCGGCGCTCGGTCTGCAATCACTGATAGTGGCGACACGCGGGTCCGACGTATACTAACGGACCGCGGCCGATTTAAAGGCTACCACATAGCAAGTGTGGTGTCTGGCGGTGACACCACATTCCTCCCCCGCAAATCGGCGGACGGTTGTGGCATAAGGCTTCCGCCCGCCGTGGGGAGGACCCCATGTTGACGTATGCGACGAGGTGGGGAGCCTAACAACAGGCGAGGCTGTGCCACCCGCACCCTGCCATTCGGACCGAGGGGAGCTAGGAAACGTCTGAAAACCTGCTCCAGGGTGCACGCCAACATGCGGTGTATGCGCCCCGAAGGGTCGACCTCCATCGGGCCGGGGCACCCGACGGGCGAAGGCGACATATGGTCCGGAGCGGGCAAGAGTTCCATGTCGGAGGACAACCGGTCACGGGAAGCGATCGGCGGCGCGTGACCCAGGGAGGCGCCCGGCGGTTGCAGCGACGCGTCCACTGCGGGCGTCGCCGGCGGGAGAACTGGCGGCGGTGGCGGCGCGTGACCCAGGGAGGCGCCCGGCGGTTGCAGCGACGCGTCCACTGCAGGCGTCGCCGGCGGGAGAACAGGCGGCGGCGGCGGCGGCGGCGGCGGCGGCGGCGGCGCGTCGCCATGGGGCAAAATAGAAGGCAGCGTCAGTAACACCTGGGGCTGAGGCGAGCCAGTAGATGGGTCCCCAGGGCGCTGACCAGACGGCACCGTCGCTGAAAGCAGACGGCGAGCGGCATATCCCATCCTCGTCGCCAAATGTTGTGGATTGGCAGGAGAGACAACCCCGTGTTATTAGAGGAAGCCGAAAGGCACGAGTTTTAGCTCACGCAGGCTGGCGTGAGGTCTGGAACAGGTCAAGGAAATTAGACTAGCAAAAAAGGACGTAGCTGTGGAATACTTAACTTTAATCCATAAATGGTGAACATCGCTCTTGACGGTACATGTTTTACAGCATCAATAGTAACTGGTAATGGCGCCTTGCTAGGTCGTAGCAAATGACGTAGCTGAAGGCTATGCTAACTACCGTCTCGGCAAATGAGAGCGTATTTTGTCAGTGAACCATCGCTAGCAAAGTCGGCTGTACAACTGGGGCGAGTGCTAGGAAGTCTCTCTAGACCTGCCGTGTGGCGGCGCTCGGTCTGCAATCACTGATAGTGGCGACACGCGGGTCCGACGTATACTAACGGACCGCGGCCGATTTAAAGGCTACCACATAGCAAGTGTGGTGTCTGGCGGTGACACCACATTCCTTCCCCGCAAATCGGCGGACGGTTGTGGCATAAGGCTTCCGCCCGCCGTGGGGAGGACCCCATGTTGACGTATGCGACGAGGTGGGGAGCCTAACAACAGGCGAGGCTGTGCCACCCGCACCCTGCCATTCGGACCGAGGGGAGCTAGGAAACGTCTGAAAACCTGCTCCAGGGTGCACGCCAACATGCGGTGTATGCGCCCCGAAGGGTCGACCTCCATCGGGCCGGGGCACCCGACGGGCGAAGGCGACATATGGTCCGGAGCGGGCAAGAGTTCCATGTCGGAGGACAACCGGTCACGGCAAGCGATCGGCGGCGCGTGACCCAGGGAGGCGCCCGGCGGTTGCAGCGACGCGTCCACTGCGGGCGTCGCCGGCGGGAGAACAGGCGGCGGCGGCGGCGCGTGACCCAGGGAGGCGCCCGGCGGTTGCAGCGACGCGTCCACTGCAGGCGTCGCCGGCGGGAGAACAGGTGGTGGCGGCGGCGGCGGCGGCGCGTCGCCATGGGGCAAAATAGAAGGCAGCGTCGGTAACACCTGGGGCTGAGGCGAACCAGTAGATGGGTCCCCAGGGCGCTGACCGGACGGCACCGTCGCTGAAATCAGACGGCGAGCGGCAGATCCCATCCTCGTAGCCAAATGTTGTGGATTGGCAGGAGAGCCAACCCCGTGTTATTAGAGGAAGCCGAAAGGCACGAGTTTTAGCTCACGCAGGCTGGCGTGAGGTCTGGAACAGGTCAAGGAAATTAGACTAGCAAAAAAGGACGTAGCTGTGGAATACTTAACTTTAATCCATAAATGGTGAACATTTCTCTTGACGGTACATGTTTTACAGCATCAATAGTAACTGGTAATGGCGCCTTGCTAGGTCGTAGCAAATGACGTAGCTGAAGGCTATGCTAACTATCGTCTCGGCAAATGAGAGCGTATTTTGTCAGTGAACCATCGCTAGCAAAGTCGGCTGTACAACTGGGGCGAGTGCTAGGAAGTCTCTCTAGACCTGCCGTGTGGCGGCGCTCGGTCTGCAATCACTGATAGTGGCGACACGCGGGTCCGACGTATACTAACGGACCGCGGCCGATTTAAAGGCTACCACCTAGCAAGTGTGGTGTCTCGCGGTGACACCACAATAATAAAATAAGAGAAATCAGAGCTCGCATGGAAATATTGAAGTGTTCGTTTCTCCCGCGCGCTGTTGGAGAGTTGAACGAGAGAGAAATAGCTTGGAGGTGGTTCGATGAATCCTCTGCCAAGCACTTAATTGTAAATTGCAGAGTAATCATGTCGATGCAGGTACCTGGGCGCAACAATTTGTACGAGTATTAAATGGAATGATGACATAGGCTCCGGAAGTCAGTGTCAAAAGGACATTACTTACCAAACACCCGTGCGGTCCATCCCAGAATACTACTCAAATGTGTGACAGATTTGCCAAATAGGACTAACAGGGTGTATTGAACGTCGATACGCAAATATTAACAGGATTGTTTGACTCACAGAAATTCTCAAAAATCTGGACGGACAGGCGCTTGTAGAAGGACACCAAGTACCCCATGAAATTCTACTAATAAAATTTCAAAAACCAATATCAAATGGGTGATTTTGAATGTTCGACAAGCAAAACAAAACCTCGATTAAAAATGGGCTCTAAAATGCATACTTTATGAGCTATGAGCACTTGTTCGTCGTCGCTATTGTGAAACATATCTCCTCTATATTGAACAAGGCTCTGGCTCTGAGCACTATGGGACTTAACTTCTGAGGTCATCAGTCCCCTAGAACTTAGAACTACTTAAACCTAACTAACCTAAGGACATCACACACATCCATGCCCGAGGCAGAATTCGAACCTGCGACCATAGCGGTCGCGCGGTTCCAGATTGTACCGCCTAGAGCCGCTCGGCCACCTAGGCCGGCTATTGAACAAGGACTCATGGTTCTTAAGGTATGTATTTTAAAGCCCTTGTTTACAGGATACATTTTCTTGTTGTTTTTTTTTTATACTACCTTGTCCCGAAGTATGGAATGCGAGGAGCTTACAGTAGATGAGATGTGTTTCAGAGTATCTAAGATGAAGAAGGGCTCATAGCTCTGAAGATATGCAATTTAGAGCCAACGGTTATCAGACTTTTTTCTTCTTGTTTTGATGTAAAGAACATGTCTCCAAAGTTTGTAAAAGCATTTTTGAAAGACCCTGTTACAGTGTGCACAGAGATATTTAAGCTTTCTTCCCGCACTCGATAAGCGAATGGAACGGGAAGAAATCGCAATATGAGGAACAATGCTAATATCCCGTCCCATGCATTTAATGGTGGTTTGCTGAGCATGGATGTATATGTACAGGAGTTGTGTATCATGGAGAAGTTTACCGTTAAAATTCTGAGAACGAACATTCCAAGACGAGTTAGCAACATATTACTTACTCCGACATACATCTTGCGAAATGACTCAGAGGGGAAAAACAGAAATCACACCTCATGTCGAGGTTTCCGACAGTCATTCCCCCACGCACCGTTTGCTAATCGTACTGGAAATATCCTCTACCACTCACTGTAATATGGGTTCTGAGCATAACTGGAGACGTACTTAAAACTGTTTATGTGAAACAAAAACAAAATTCAAATGGTTCTGAGCACTATGGGACTTAACAGCTATGGTCATCAGTCCCCTAAAACTTAGAACTACTTAAACCTAACTAACGTAAGGACAACACACAACACCCAGTCATCACGAGGCAGAGAAAATCCCTGTCCCCGCCGGGAATCGAACCCGGGCCCCGTGCTCGGGAAGCGAGAAAGCTACCGCGAGACCACGAAACAAAAACAAAGCGAAATGCTATGCACCTCTGAAAAATACTGTAAGTAGGCTGTTTAGGTTTTTATGTCGGTAACGTTACGTGGCGCTCTGTATGGAAATCACTGACTGTGCTGTGTCCAGTCTGTGGCTGGTTTGCATTGTTGGAATATTTGCTATTGTAGTGTTGGGCAGTTGGATGTGAACAGCGCGTAGCGTTGCGCAGTTGGAGGTGAGCCGCCAGCAGTGGTGGATGTGGGGAAGGAGATGGCGGAGTTTTGAGAGCGGACGATCTGGACGTGTGTCCACCAGAAAAAGGAAATTTGTAAGACTGGATATCATGAACTGATATATATATTATGACTTTTGGACATCATTAAGGTAAATGCATTGTTTTTCTCTATCAAAATCTTTCATTTGCTGACTATGCCTGTCAGTAGTTAGTGTTTTCCGTAGTTAGAATCTTTTATATAGTGAGGTAAGTGATTCATGAAAGGTATAGGTTATTGTTAGTCAGGGCCATTCTTTTGTAGGGATTATTGAAAGTCAGATTGCGTTGCGCTAAAAATATTGTGTGTCAGTTTATTGATGATTAGATTAAGTAAAGAGAGAAATGTCTCAGCACGTTCAGTTTTGCCCAGCTGTTTGAAAATCAAATAACGTAAGATGTTTACCAGCACAGTAATTTATAATTTTCAAAAGGGGACGTTTCAATACGGGGTAGGCTGGCTAACATTTGCGCTGATGAGTGAGAAAACGAGTTGGAAACTATTCATATTGAAACTGGATTACATATGAACACAGGATGGCACATGTAAATTGTGCGCTGATGCTGAGGACTGGTGTGCCACATAAATCTTTCTTTTGCCGCTCAACAGCTGATTAAATTTTAGATGAACCGAACTCGTACTTCGAAACTTAACTCAGTTTAAAGTTTCTCATTTTCATCCAATGACTTAGCAACCGTCAACTGCCGTGCCGAGGTGGATACACCGGTTTCAGTCAGAGCATCGAAGTTAAGCATCCTCGGACGAGGCCAGTACCTGGAAGAGTGACCGTCCGGGTACACCGTGTGCTGTTGACAATTTTCCCTTTGCCTTTACGGCGGATGGGTCACAAGTGGTGGTGGTGTAAAGTCCCTGATCACTAGTCTCTGAGACAATGTCCTGAGTTAAATTCCAAACGTCTCCGCAACTTCTCATGAAGTGACACTTGACAGTGATCCGTCCGTCCAAGGGGTACGTTAAGCTTGGCAGAGCTCTTGGTGCTCTTCGAGAGGAGTGGGCTCTGTACCCTTCTCTCAGCATCTCCAACACGAATACCACATTACACTACACACATCGTTGTAGTCATCTACGACTGACAGATACACTGACACACTGTTATACTTCGCGCTGGAAGGGTGCCTACGGGCGTACAGAATAAGAAAAACCTTCCCAATGAGGAGGCTGAAACTGCCCAGTGGGATCAGAGAGCCATTCTTGCCATACGTATTTACTTTTTTTATATTTAGCAACCAACGTGAGCATCTCACATTTCCGTGAGCAACACACATCAGTCACGACCCACAGGTCAAAAGTAGTTGCCGCGCGGGGTACCGAGCAGTGAAGGCGCCTTGCCACGGTCCGCGCGGTTCCCCCCCCCCTCCACCCCCTCTCCCCCCCCCTGTCGGAGGTTCGAGTCCTCCCTCGGGCTCGGGCATGGGTGTGTGTGTTGTCCTTAGCGTAAGTTAGTTAAAGTTAGATCAAGTAGTGTGTGAGCTTAGGGACCGATGAACTCAGCAGTTTGGTCCCCTAGAACCTTACCACAAATTTCTAATTTTCCAAAAGTAGTTAGTGACCAACATTTTGTTATATTGAATATGGCTCTGTTTTCTAATTTTTCTTAGTAAATTCCTCATTGCACTTTTTAACTTTCCTCTCACAGGCAATGCTCAAAACAGAAAGCCCTTATTCAGATTCCACAACGCACGGTCAGAGAGTCTATAGCGGACACTGCTACGTGCGTAGACAATGTATTACATTTAACAGTGGTGATAATAACAATAGCAATGATAATGAAAATCATAATATTGGGCTGGCGCATAAGTTCGTAGCGTTTTTTCCGTAAGTTTAGCAAATACGACAGGTACGCGCAACAGAGCTTTCAGTCATCAATAATATCTTCTTTATTATTTACAACAGTCTGCCAACGCTGAGGCAATTTTTCGATTCCGCAGTTGTAGAAATCACGTGGTTTTGAGGCGAAGAACTCGTCGAGCCACGTTCGGAGTGCATTTTCATTCGGAAAGGAAGTTCCTTGAAGGCTGTTCGATAGAGAGCGCAAAAGGTAAAAATATGAGGGCACAAGATCAGGTGAATAAGGTGGGTGCGGAATTACTTCCCAACTCAAATCCTTTATACTGTTTTTTGACAGTCTGGCAGAATGCGGAGGGGCATTATCGTGGAGTAGCATCACTTACGCAGTCTTCTTGGTCTTCTTGGATTTCGTCTGCAAGATGCATCAGTTGTTGACAGTAAATGTCAGCAGTGATGGTTACTGTGGTGTCACCGCCAGACACCACACTTGCTAGGTGGTAGCTTTTAAATCGGCCGCGGTCCGCTAGTATACGACGGACCCGCGTGTCGCCACTGTCAGTGATGGCAGACCGAGCGCCGCCACACGGCAGGTCTAGAGACACTGACTAGCACTCGCCCCAGTTGTACAGCCGACTTTGCAAGGAACGGTTCACTGAGAATTACGCTCTCATTTGCCGAGACGATAGTTAGCATAGCCTTCAGCTACGTTTGCTACGACCTAGCAAGGCGCCATTACCAGTATAGATATAGAGATTCTATTAATGTATCATCAAGAGCGATGTTCTACAAATATGGATTAAAGTTAAGTATTCCAGAAGCTACGTACTTTTCTTTAGAGCATTCATTACGTATCCTGTTTCAGACCTCACGCCAGCCTGCGTGAGTTTAAGCGCGTGCCTTTCGGCTTCCTCTCATTGTGTCTAGGCTGTCTTGTCTAGACACAACAGTTACACCTCGGGGGAAGCAATTAGTAGTACGCCACACCGCTGTTCCACCAGACGCATAACATAATCTTTGGTGGATGCACGCAGGTCTTTGTAGGAGGAGATGCTGCTTTGCTTGGGCTCAACTATTCCTTTTTTTTTCGTTACGTTAGCATAACGACACCACTTCTCGTCACCTGGAACGGTACAGAATAGGAACGGTCGGAGTTCATGAGCCAGTTGATGACGAGTGAACATATGGTCACCCATTGATTTTTGTGATATTTGCTTAAACCATGCGGTATCCATACACTGGATTTTTGAGCCTTCCCTACTGCACGAAAATCTCGCACGATGATGGAATGATGACAGTTCATCACATTTGCCAATTCTCGTGTACACTGACGTGGATCACTGTGGATTAATGCGTTTAAACGATCTTCATCAAACCCCGAAGGTCTTCCTGAACTTGGAGAATCACTAATCAAAACTATCCTCTTTAAAATCAGAAAACAATTTTCTTGCTGTGCTTTGTCTAATGGCATTATCCCCACACGTGGCACAAATGCTTCTGGCTGCATCCGCTACCGTCACCCATCAGTACGTTAACTCAAATAGCAACAGTGAACTACAGATAAAAAATGACAATCACTAAATAAACCCATAGAAACACAAATACCAACAAACGAAACAAAAAACTACGAACTTATGCACCATCCTAACAGCAATGAACATAATTATTGTAAAAACATCAGTCCTGTTAATATGTGATAAGTGCATTTTTCGTAACATAGCTTTAGTGTCCTGTGGAAGTTACACTACTGACCATTAAAATTGCTACACCAAGAAGAAATGCAGATGATAAACGGGTATTCATTGGACAAATATATTATACTAGAACTGACATGTGATTACATTTTCACGCAATTTGGGTGCATAGATCCTGAGAAATCAGTACCCAGAACAACCACCTCTGGCTGTAATAACGGCCTTGATACGCCTGGGCATTGAGTCAAACAGAGCTTGGATGGCGTGTACAGGTACAGCTTCCCATGCAGCTTCAACACGATACCGCAGTTCATCAAGAGCAGTGACTGGCGTATTGTGACGAGCCAGTTGCTCGGCCACCATTGACCAGACGTTTTCAATTGGTGAGGGATCTGGAGAATGTGCTGGCCAGGCCAGCAGTCGAACACTTTCTGTATCCAGAAAGGCCCGTACAGGACCTGCAACATGCGGTCGTGCATTATCCTGCTGAAATGTAGGGTTTCGCAGGGATCGAATGAAGGGTAGAGCCACAGGTCGTAACACATCTGAAATGTAACGTCCACTGTTCAAAGTGCCGTCAATGCGAACAAGAGGTGACCGAGACGTGTAACCAATGTCACCCCATACCATCACGCCGGGTGATACGCCAGTATGGCGATGACGAATACACGTTTCCAATGTGCGTTCACCACGATGTCGCCAAACACGGATGCGACCATCATGATGCTGTAAACAGAACTTGGATTCATCCGAAAAAATGACGTTTTGCCATCCGTGCACCCAGGTTCGTCGTTGTGTACACCATCGCAGGCGCTCCTGTCTGTGATGAAGCATCAAGTGCAACCGCAGCCATGGTCTCCGAGCTGATAGTCCACACTACTGCAAACGTCATCGAACTGTTCGTGCAGATGGTTTTTGTCTTGCAAACGTCCCCATCTGTTGACTCAGGGATCGAGACGTGGCTGCACGATCCGTTACAGCCATGCGGATAAGATGCCTGTCATCTCGACTGCTAGTGATACGAGGCCGTTGGGATCCAGCACGGCGTTCCGTATTATTCTCCTGAACCCACCGATTCCATTTTCTGCTAACAGTCATTGGATCTCGACCAACGCGAGCAGCAATGTCGCGATACGATAAACCGCAATCGCGATAGGCTACAATCCGACCTTTATCAAAGTCGGCAGCGTGATGATACGCATTTCTCCTCCTTACACGAGGCATCACAACAACGTTTCACCAGGCAACGCCGGTCGACTGCTGTTTGTGTATGAGAAATCGGTTGGAAGCTTTCCTCGTGCCAGCTTAATGTAGGAGTCGCCACCGGTGCCAACCTTGTGCGAATGCTTTGAAAAGCTAATCATTTGCATATCACAGCATCTTCTTCCTGTCGGTTAAATTTCGCGTCTGTAGCACGTCCTCTTCGTGATGTAGTAATTTTAATGGCCAGTAGTGTATGATATACTAATACAAAGGCATGGAAGCAATTCCAAAAGAATCAGACCTGGAAGGAAAGTTAATTGTTCCTACGAACTGCGAGAAACAATATCGAGAAGTTAGCATGTGAAATAATAAAATAATAAGCAATGTCGAAAAAGAGAAAGGACTGAAGAAAGCTTGGAGTGTGTCGACAATGAGACAGAGATGCTGATTTGCTACTGGAAAGGAGAAAAATAGCTATGATATAGCGAGAAGGAAGCTACTCCGACGATTACAGGAAAAGCTGTAGTTTTCTCTTTAATGCAGCTTGGTTTGGATCAAATCCAAGTTGCTGGGTCGCTTGCGGAGGAGACGGAGAAAGATTTATAGAGTTCTTCATAAGTACAGTCAAGATTTTAGAAGTATCACATCTCGTTTTGCAGTTATGCAATGACAGGTATTTGGTAAACGAAGAGAAGTGAGAAAATGATGAAGAATACGAAGCATGTGAAAATCACGTCTCTTAACCAGCATTAATCGCTATTACTGACAACATCTCAGGAGCGAAAGTACGTACGTTTTCGTCATTATGTGACAACCTTTGTTGTAATTCATATTTCTGTAATACTGCCCAAGAGCAGAGCTACATTATTATTTCTAACTTTCATAAATTAACATAAGGCATACAGCAAGTGCCAGGTTATGAAATGTAATTACAAGTTGAGGTGCATCAATCTCACTATGAACCCGACTTTTTTTAAACCAGCTATGGAGCAACAAAGAAATATAAAAATCTCATTGTGATACGTGTGTTGTTATTTTAATATACCACATACAAACCATTGAACAAACTAACATCGTCTTCATGTCAGCTCAATATCCATGAAGTGTTCTCTTGTCGATGGAGAAAAATGGATAGATTAAAATCTGAATGAGAAAATCTTTACAACAGCTGACGACTGTTGACCACACGTTATACTACAGCTATAATTTTGTTCAGCAACACACTCGCAGCATTTTCGCACTGTTTAAAGTGCTATCCAAAAACCATAATATAAGGTGACTATAGTCGTGCCCACTTTTTTCTGGCATTAGTTCATCGGTTTCGCGAATACAACTCACAATCATCTGGCATTTGATTAGGTCAGCACGACTGCCTCTTTCTTTTCAGCAGAACAGCAGTCTCATTCGGGAAGAGCGTTCCTGTTTTGTCACCCAGATTTAAGTCTCACTGAATCAATTTGAGCAAATTCTGGGATGATTTCATTGGGAAGGACACGGCCGCTATACCTCCCCAGTCTTGGCTTATCCGATCCTGTGGTCTAATTCTATTAACCTCGTCGTCCACGGAACGTTAAACCTTTCCGCCATTTGAAGACTTCAAACGGTCACCCTCGCTATCCGATTATTCCTTTACAGTCAATTTACATGGCCATCAATGGAACATATCTACATTGCCTTCATCTAGATGACTAATGTGCAACTCATATTTACATGTTTCGCAGAGGGTGCACAGAGTCACTTTTCAAACTATTTCTCGACTGTTGTACTCTCGAATGGCACGTGGGAAAACTAAATACCTAAATCTTTCCGTGTGAGCTCTGAGTTCACTTGGTTTATTACGATGATCATTTGTAGGTGGAAGTCAAGGAAATAGCCGGAGCGAAAAACGCCTTTTTTCTGATTATTGCCACCCCATTTCGTGTATGAATACGTGACACTCCACCCTTATATCGCGATGGTGCCGGTTGGTTATAGTTAAAAAGACGGTGTTCGGAGTGCTACAGTGGCGGCTATACACGTCGCAGAACGCTGAAACGTCGTAGGTATGTATGCAGTATGCACTCGCGGAGTGTGCTGAAAAAAATAATAATTCTACTTTCTGCTACCAGATGAAAATACGGCGCTGTAAGTGTTGGAATGTGGTGTGGGTGCAAGAAAAGCGGAGGAATGATCAAACATGTGATAATGGTAGTTCTGGCACGTTCATTAGGTTATGGTCACAAGTTACAAGAAGTTTTCAGTATGGTCTCCCAAATCAGTAACACTCTGTGTCTGTAACATGGCACGGTCGACAGTTGCTTGCAGCATGTCCAGTATAATCAGAGCGATATGTCATCGTATGCTATCCTTCAGATCAGGAAGAGTCCGGATGCATCGCTGATAGACACAGTCTTTCAGATATCCTCACAACCAGAAATCAAGTGGATTAAGGTCGGCTGATCTGAAGGTCCAGACATCTTGAACTTGCCTAGAGATGATGCGATCGTGTCGAAGATTTCTCGAAGCAAACCTTTCATCTGGCACGCGACATGTGGTGTCACCCCACTTGGAAGAAAGTAGTGGTGTGGACACTGTTGTGTTCTTTCAAAGCTGGAATCACATGTTGCACAAGGACATCCTTAAACGTGCAGATATCACTGGACACCTAACGGGCCCGTGGTGTGTCATCTACTCGAATAAACAGAGACCGAGAATGAAGGAGCTTGTGGAACCACACCGCACAATAACATAGGCTGAGTGTAGCGGATGTTCCTGCATAACATGTGACGGAGTAGAACCCCCTATACGACAGTTCTGTGCATTCACGACACTGCACAGAGTAAAACGTGCCTCGTCTGTACAAGGAATATTTCCCGGTCACATGTTATCCATTTCCACGCGTGCCAAAATGGTTCAAATGGCTCTGAGCACTATGCGACTTAACTTCTGAGGTCATCAGTCGCCTAGAACTTAGAACTAATTAAACCTAACTAAACTAAGGACATCACACACATCCATGCCCGAGGCAGGATTCGAACCTGTGACCGTAGCGGTCGCTCGGCTCCAGACTGTAGCGCCCAGAACCCCACGGCCATTCCGGCCGGCTCACGCGTGCCAAAAACCAAGGACAAAGTCGCTATGTTAGGGCTTCATTTGGTGCACATTCTGAGTCTTGCAGGGATACCCGTGTCAAATGGGCCACAAAGTCTTCTGAATTGTTTACCGAGGGACAGACAATTCCCGTGACACAGCTCGAGCACTGGCTGCAGAATTTGACCCATGTGCTGGACGGTCGGCCGTAGCTACAGGAACTTCATTAAAAACTCCCATAGGAATGGGCTGCCTCCCCCTCCCTGATGCACCACCTAATTTACCTGTTTCTTCAGGTTCCTCGATCAAGTTCTTTAGTCCATCTATTTGCATGGGGCCTCTTCGCAACTGTTTCTGTCGGCGGTATTCCCGCGGAGCAGTGCTGCTGTTGCTGCAGTTCTGATAAAACAACTTTAGCGACAGGACACTATCCTTTTTCTCAATAGCCATTGCGTTTCATAAGAAAAACCTTCTTAACCCTCTACATTAAAGAAATCAAGACGCATCGCCAAGTGATAAACAGCATACTGATATCAAAACAGAAGACATTTTACATTCTGACTACTTACAGCGCCATATTTTCACCTGATGGCAGAAAGTGGAACCATTATTTTTTCAGCGTACTCCGCCAGCGCACTGATTAATGAATATACGTACAATGTTTCAATGTCTTGTGATGAATACAGCACTCGAAACATAGTGAGTTTAATTATAACCACCTGGTACGAAACGAGCTGCCCCTCTTTGAACTTTTTCTATGTCCACTATCAATCCCTTAACGCACAGCAATATTCCAGAATAGGACGGGAAATGTTAGTGTAGGCAGTCTCTTTAGCAGATTTTTTTGCGTATTTATAATTGTTCTGCCAATAAAACGTAATTTTTGGTTTGCTTTTAATGTAAGCTTTAATGTGTGTGAATTCCTAAGGGACCAAACTGCTGAGGTCATCGGTCCCTAAACTTACACACTACTTAAACTAAGTTAAAGTAACTTATGCTAAGAACAACACACACACCCATGTCCGACGGAGGACTCGAACCTCCGGCGGGAGTTTTGGTTTGCCTCCCACAATATTTTCTATGTAATGGTTCCAATTTGAGTTGTTCATAATCGTAATCTCTTGGTATTTAGTTGAATGGACAACCTTTAAATTTGTGTTATTTATCGCGTATACAAAATTTTACGAAAAGACAAGTTTTCCTTGGTACACTATCTCCAGGTAAAACGCTCCCCCTACTTATTTGGAGGGCCTCACACTTTCAGTTGTTTAGAGCCAGTTACCACTTTTCACACCACCTAGGCAAAAATCTGTTCTTGTGTAATGTAATCTACCTTCGTTTTTCAATTACCAGTGCTCTCTCATTGTAATGCTACTGCTTTCTTCTGGTATTTATCCCACCTAGTACGGCTTTCGCTATTTCAGGGTTTGGCAAATTTTATGAATGATATAACTCTGTCGTCACATCCCCTTCCTGACACCGCATTTGCCAAGGTAGCCTAAGGGAGGGAAGTCATGTGCACCACATATCCGTGAATCGTGTAAACCCTGTACAGTGTAATGTACTCTCTGAGGCGAAATCTGGAGACCAACGCAGCATTTGTCTAATCGAACGTGGGAAACTACCCAAAACCCACAATCAGATTGGCCAGTGCACCAGCCACGGTCGTTAATGCGTCGCGCAGATTCATTCCGGGTCTGAAACAACTTCTTGTCGCTCAAGCTAGCTCGCTTCTTCTTAAGCTGCACGAGCAGTTTTTTCGTACTATACAGCTAACTCGTCTAAATCATTTTGCATCTGGTTTTGATCTTCTGGTGACTTTACTAGATGGTACAGGCCAGCATCATCTGTAAATAATATAAGAAGGCTGCTCAGATTGTCACTTAAATCGTTTATACAGGGCTATTACAAATGATTGAAGCGATTTCATAAATTCACTGTAGCTCCATTCATTGACATATGGTCACGACAGACAGCAGATACGTAGAAAAACTCATAAAGTTTTGATCGGCTGAAGCCGCACTTCAGGTTTCTGCCATCAGAGCGCTCGAGAACGCAGTGAGACAAAGTGGTGACAGGAGCCGAGAAAGCGTATGTCGTGCTTGAAATGCACTCACATCAGTCAGTCATAACAGTGCAACGACACTTCAGGACGAAGTTCAACAAAGATCCACCAACTGCTAACTCCATTCGGCGATGGTATGCGCAGTTTAAAGCTCCTGGATGCCTCTGTAAGGGGAAATCAACGGGTCGGCCTGCAGTGAGCGAAGAAACGGTTGAACGCGTGGGGGCAAGTTTCACGCGTAGCCCGCGGAAAATTGGCTCATGCCAGAACTGGAGACCGACAGCGCCGACTTCATCTTTCAACAGGATGGTGCTCCACCGCACTTCCATCATGATGTTCGGCATTTCTTAAACAGGAGATTGGAAAACCGATGGATCGGTCGTGGTGGAGATCATGATCAGCAATTCATGTCATGGCCTCCACGCTCTCCCGACTTAACCCCATGCGATTTCTTTCTGTGGGGTTATGTGAAAGATTCAGTGTTTAAACCTCCTCTACCAAGAAACGTGCCAGAACTGCGAGCTCGTATCAACGATGCTTTCGAACTCATTGATGGGGACATGCTGCGCCGAGTGTGGGAGGAACTTGATTATCGGCTTGATGTCTGCCGAATCACTAAAGGGGTACATATCGAACGTTTGTGAATGCATACAAAAACTTTTTGAGTTTTTGTATGTGTGTGCAAAGCATTGTGAAAATATCTCAAATAATAAAGTTATTGTAGAGCTGTGAAATCGCTTCAATCATTTGTAATAACCCTGTATAAATTAGGAACGGCACGAAGCATACACTGAGGTGACAAAAGCCATGGGATAGCGATATGCTCATATACAGATGGCGGTTGTACCGCGTACACAAGGTATGAAAGGGCAGTGCGTTGACAGACATGTCATTTGTACTCAGGTGAGTCATGTGAAAAGGTTTCCGAGTGATTATGGCCGCACGAAGGGAGTTACCACACTTTGAACGCGGAATGGTAGTTGGAGTTACACACATGGGACATTCTATTTCGCAAATAGTTAGGGAATTCTATATTCCGAGATCCACAGTGTCAAGAGTGCGCCGAGAATACAAAATTTCAGGCATTACCTCTCACCACGGATAACGCACTAGCCGACGACCTTTACTTAACGACCAGGAGCAGCGGCGTTTGCGTAGAGTTGTCAGTGCTAACAAACAAGCAACACTGCGTGAAATAACCACAGAAATCACTGTGAGACGTGCGACGAATGTATCCGTTAGAACAATGCGTCGAAATTTGGTGTTAATGGGCCATTGTAGCAGACGACCGACGCTTGTGTCTTTGGTAACGACACGAAACCGCTTGCAGCGCCTCTCCTGGGTTCGCGACCATATTGGTTGGACCCCAAACGACTGGAAAACCGTGGCTTGGTCAAATGAGTCCCGATTTCAGTTGGTGAGATCTGATAGTAGGGTTCGAGTGTGGCGCAGACCCCACAAAGCGATGGACCCAAGTTGTCAACAAGGCACTGTGCAAGCTGTTGGTGGCTCTACAATGGTGTAGGCTCTGTTTATATGGAATGGACTGTGTCCTATGGTTCAACTGAACCGATCATTGACTGGAAATGTTTATGTTTGGTTACTTGGAGACCATTTGCAGGCATTAATGGACTTCATGTTCCAAAACAACGACGGTATTTTTATGGATGACAGTGCACCATGTCACTGTGGCCGCAATTGTTCGCGATTGGTTTGAAAGACATTCTGGACAATTAGAGCGAATGAACTGGCCACCGATCGAACATTTCTGGGACATAATCGAGAGATCAGTTTGTGAACAAGATCCTGCACTGACAAAACTTTCGCAACTATGGACGGCTATAGAGGCAGCATGGCTTAATATTTCTGCAGTGGTTTCCAAAGACTTGTTGAGTCCATGCCACGTCGAGATGCCGCCGGGAAAAAAGGAGGTCCGATACGATATTAGGACGTATCCCATGACTTTTATCATCTCAGTGTATAACGTTTACTTCGAGAGCGCGAGATATCACTTCTACACTCCTGGAAATTGAAATAAGAACACCGTGAATTCATTGTCCCAGGAAGGGGATACTTTATTGACACATTCCTGGGGTCAGATACATCACATGATCACACTGACAGAACCACAGGCACATAGACACAGGCAACAGAGCATGCACAATGTCGGCACTAGTACAGTGTATACCCACCTTTCGCAGCAATGCAGGCTGCTATTCTCCCATGGAGACGATCGTAGAGATGCTGGATGTAGTCCTGTGGAACGGCTTGCCATGCCATTTCCACCTGGCGCCTCAGTTGGACCAGCGTTCGTGCTGGACGTGCAGACCGCGTGAGACGACGCTTCATCCAGTCCCAAACATGCTCAATGGGGGACAGATCCGGAGATCTTGCTGGCCAGGGTAGTTGACTTACACCTTCTAGAGCACGTTGGGTGGCACGGGATACATGCGGACGTGCATTGTCCTGTTGGAACAGCAAGTTCCCTTGCCGGTCTAGGAATGGTGGAACGATGGGTTCGATGACGGTTTGGATGTACCGTGCACTATTCAGTGTCCCCTCGACGATCACCAGTGGTGTACGGCCAGTGTAGGAGATCGCTCCCCACACCATGATGCCGGGTGTTGGCCCTGTGTGCCTCGGTCGTATGCAGTCCTGATTGTGGCGCTCACCTGCACGGCGCCAAACACGCATACGACCATCATTGGCACCAAGGCAGAAGCGACTCTCAACGCTGAAGACGACACGTCTCCATTCGTCCCTCCATTCATGCCTGTCGCGACACCACTGGAGGCGGGCTGCACGATGTTGGGGCGTGAGCGGAAGACGGCCTAACGGTGTGCGGGACCGTAGCCCAGCTTCATGGAGACGGTTGCGAATGGTCCTCGCCGATACCCCAGGAGCAACAGTGTCCCTAATTTGCTGGGAAGTGGCGGTGCGGTCCCCTACGGCACTGCGTAGGATCCTACGGTCTTGGCGTGCATCCGTGCGTCGCTGCGGTCCGGTCGCAGGTCGACGGGCACGTGCACCTTCCGCCGACCACTGGCGACGACATCGATGTACTGTGGAGACCTCACGCCCCACGTGTTGAGCAATTCGGCGGTACGTCCACCCGGCCTCCCGCATGCCCACTATACGCCCTCGCTCAAAGTCCGTCCGTCAACTGCACATACGGTTCACGTCCACGCTGTCGCGGCATGCTACCAGTGTTAAACCGAGCGAGGTGGCGCAGTGGTTAGCACACTGGACTCGCATTCGGGAGGACGACGGTTCAATCCCGTCTCCAGCCATCCTGATTTAGGTTTTCCGTGATTTCCCTAAATCGTTTCAGGCAAATGCCGGGATGGTTCCTTTGAAAGGGCACGGCCGATTTCGTTCCCAATCCTTCCCTAACCCGAGCTTGCGCTCCGTCTCTAATGACCTCGTTGTCGACGGGACGTTAAACACTAACCACCACCACCACCAGTGTTAAAGACTGCGATGGAGCTCCGTATGCCACGGCAAACTGGCTGACACTGACGGCGGCGATGCACAAATGCTGCGCAGCTAGCGCCATTCGACGGCCAACACCGCGGTTCCTGGTGTGTCCGCTGTGCCGTGCGTGTGATCATTGCTTGTACAGCCCTCTCGCAGTGTCCGGAGCAAGTATGGTGGGTCTGACACACCGTTGTCAATGTGTTCTTTTTTCCATTTCCAGGAGTGTATTTTATTATATAACTTTTCGTCAATTGGTATAAACTGCTACCTTTCTGACAGAAAATTACGAATCCCGTCGCACAACTGAGACGATACTGCACAGACACGCTGTTTGAATTAGAAACCACTTGTGAGGAACGGTATCAAAAGCCTTTTGGAAATCTGGAAATGTGGAATCAACATGAGAGCACCTGACTATAGCATTCAATACTTTGTGTGACTACTGAACTAGTTGTGTTTCACAAAAATGAAACCACAGTGGTGACCAGTTACATAACCATGTAGCCCTTCAGCCTCCACCTCATTATGCATTTCGCGTCACTGTCTCGTCACACCCTTTCATTATTCCGTTAAATTGCCCATCTTTTATTACCATGATGATATTACTGAATTCCTAGAGTGGTGCAACCATATTTCGGCATGGGAATTTACTTTTCTCCACAATCTCGTTATCACCGCTAACAGAGAGTACTGATAGACTCGTCTAGTAACAGCATAGGACGTATTAGGTTCAAATACGAGGCGTGTTTTTTTAAGTAAGTACCGTTTTGAAATTAAAAAACGACGTGCTAAGATATCTCAATAATTTTATTTTTACATGAAAGCCTGTACCTAAGCCTACGCACTGACGCCATTAAAGTCTGATTCTTCCTTGTTTACGTTGTGTACAGAGTGTTTAAGATGCCTCCGATAATTGTGAGTCCCGCCGACTGTGAAGTACGGGATGTTATAAGATTTCTTAGTGCTAAAGGCCTAAAAGCGATCCATATTCATCGTGACATCTGTGCAGTTTACGGAGAAAACATTATGAGTGATGGAGTGGTAAGAAAGTGGGTGAGAGCATTTAAAGACGGCCCCAAAAATGTGCATGATGAACAACGGAGTGGGTGCCCTTCGGTCGTTAACGAAAGTGGACAAAAAGGTGAGAGAAAACAGACGCTTTACGATTTCCTCCTTGGGGGATGACTTTCCTAATGTTTCTCGTAGTGTTTTGTATGGCATTGTGACCGAGCACTTGAATTACCGAAAATTGTGCGCACGTTGGGTACCGAAAATGTTGACGGATGTATACAAAACCAAACGTTTAGACAGTGCATTGGCTTTCCTTGAGCGGTATCACAACGACGGTGATGATTTTTTAAGCCAAATTGTTACGGGCGATGAAACATGGGTGGCCTACGTCACACCAGAGTCAAAGCAACAGTCCATGGAATGGCGGCTTCCAGATTCACCCAGAAAAGTGAAGTTTAAGCAAACAATTTATGCCCGGAAAATCATGTGCACAATTTTTTGGGACAGAAAAGGAGTATTGCTTGTGGAATTTCTGCCTCGTAATGAGACAATTAATGCAGCAGCTTACTGTAAGACATTGCACAATCTACGCCGTTCAATTCATAACAAAAGAAGTGGCAAGTTGAGCAAGGGCATCGTTTTGCTGAAAGACAATGCCCGTCCGCATGTGGCGAACCAGACCAAAGATCTCATCACATCTTATCGATGGGAAACTCTAGAATCTAGATCATCCTCCGCACAGCCCCAATCTTGCGCCCAGTGACTACCATCTGTTCCTGCACTTGAAGAAACACCTGGGCGGTCAGCGTCTTCAGTACGATGACGAAGTCAAAACAGTGGTGATGCAGTGGTTAACAAGTCAGGCGGCAGACTTCTATGAGGAGGGTATTCAAAAACTGGTACAACGTTATGTAAAGTGCCTCGATATTGACGGAAATTATGTAGAAAAGTAGAGTAAGGTACAGGCTTTCATGTAAAAATAAAATTATTGAAATATCTTAACACGTCTTTTTTTTAATTTCAAAACGGTTCTAACTTAAAAAAATACGCCTCGTATAATGTATTACCTGTGTTAGTACCGGTAATACACAACACGCCTGGCCGAGCGGTTCTAGGCGCTTCAGTCTGGAACTGCGCGACCGCTACGGTTGCAGGTTCGATTCCTGCCTCGGGAATGGATGTGTGTGATGTCCTTAGGTTAGTTAGGTTTAAGTAGTTCTAAGTTTTAGGGAACTGATGATCTCGGATGTTAAGTCCCATAGTGCTCAGAGCCACTTGAACCATTTGGTACATGTAACAAATCGCATCAAATCAAGTCGGCCACTCTGGCCGGGCGGGTCTAGGCGCTTCAGTCTGGCCTCAGATGTTAAGTCCCATAGTGCTTAGAGCCATTTGAACCATTTGAGCATCAAATCAGCAGAGAGAATCACTCGCATGTTTCATTGTGCTACTAACAGTTCATGTAGCACAGTGACTGTGCATAGGGAGTTAAAAAGAGTGGCATACAGTGGTCGATCAGCTCCACAAATTTCTGCAAAATGAACAAATGTGTGTGAATTCCTAAGGGACCAAACTGATGAGGTCGTCGATCCCTAGACTTACACGCTACTTAAACTAACTTACGCTAAGAAGCACACACACCCATGCCCGAGGAAGGACTCGAACCTCCGGCGGAAGGTGCCGCGCAATCCGTGACATGGCGCCTTAAACCGTGTGGCCACCCCGCGCTGACGAATTTCTGCAATCAGCGCTAAACGGCTCTTGAAGTGATGTAAATAGTGGCGCCACTGGAGTGTGAATGATTTAAAACGAGTGATTTGGATTGACGAATCGCGATATACCCTGTGGAGATCCGATAATGACTGGGTTTGTCGAATGTCTGGAGAACGTTACCTCCCATCATCTGTAGTGCCAACTTCTTAACTTTGTGTACTGCCTTACGGTAGGTCTTCTCATGGGGGAAGCCTCGTCAGAGTGGTCCACCGCATGAGCGTCTAGGGAAGTGAATCCAGTGGTGGTTTCCCGCTGCCTTCCACGTATGATGATGAGATGATAATGAGGACAACACAACACCCAGTCCCTGAGCGGAGAAAATCTCTGACCCAACCGGGAATCGAACCCGGGCCCCTTGGCGTGACAGACCGCCGCGCTGACCACTCAGCTATCGGGGCGGACGTAGTACCAACAGTGAGATACAAAGGAGATGGTGTTACGAAATTCAAATGGCTCTGAGCACTATGGGACTTAACTTCTGAGGTCATCAGTCCCCTAGAACTGAGAACTACTTAAACCTAACTAACCTATGGACATCATACACATCCATGCCCAAGGCAGGATTCGAACCTGCGACGGTAGCAGTCGCGCGGTTCCAGACTGTAGCGCCTAGAACCGCTCGGTCACTCCGGCCGGCCAGATGGTGTTACGGTATGGGGGTGTTTTGACCTTAAGAAAACGCTACATGCGGAACGATGTGAACACATTTTGCACCATTGTGTACTGTGTGCAGTAGAGGAACAATTCGGAGACGATGACAGATTGTATCAGCATGACAGTGCCTTCTCTCATAAAGCGACATCTGTGAGGCAATGGTTTGCAGACAGTAACATTCTTGAAATGGACTGGACTGCCCAGTGTCCCACCCTCAACATGATGGAACACCTTTAGGATGAGTTAGCACGTCGACTTCGCTCCAGCGTTTCGGGTCTTGGGCAAGAATGGGCTGCTGTTCCTTCACAGACATTCAGACACCTCATCGAAAGTGTCCCCAGCTGAGTTCAAGTAGTCATTAAGGCGAAGATTGGACACAGCCGATATTAAGGTCCAGTAACGTTTCCAGATACTTTTGATCAGGTACTTTACACATCCATGTAATCCCCGCATGGTGTCCAATGTTTAACCAGTTCCCATCATGTCGTCTTCTGAGTCTTTCCCTATCTCCTACAATCCAGCAAAGAACGACGTTGGTAAGTCAGACGTCTACTCGCCTTGCTACATGTTCCGTCCGCCCTCTCCCATTTCATTCTACACTGAAGAGCCATGGAAATTGGTACACCTGCCAAATCTCGTGTAGGGCCACCGCGAGAACGCAGAAGTGCCGCAACACGACGTGGCATGGACTAGACTGAAGTAATGCTGCAGGGCTGGAAGAGTACGAGGGGGTGAAGATCTCATCTGAACAGCACGTTACAAGGCATCCCATATATGCTCAATAATGTCTGGGGAGTTTTGTGGCCAGCGGCAGTGTTTGAACTCAGAAGAGTGTTCCTGGAGTCACTCTGTAGCAATTCTGGAAGTGAGAGGTATCGCACTGTCGTGTAGGAATTGCCCAAGTCCGTCGGAATGCACAAAGGACATGAATGGACGCAGGTGATCAGACACGATGCTTACGTACGTGTCACCTGTCAGAGTCGTATCTAGACGTATCAGGGGTCCCATATCACTCCAACTGCACACGTCCCACACCATTATAGAGCCTCCACCAGCTTGAACAGTCCCCTGCTGACATGGATGGGCCATGGATTTATGAGGTTATCTCCATACCCGTACATGTCCATCCGCTCTATACAATTTGAAACGAGACTCGTCCGACCAGGCAACATGTGTCCAGTCATCAACAGTCCAATGTCGGTGTTGACGGACCCAGGCGAGGCATAAAGCTTTGTGTTGTGCAGTCATCAAAGGTACACGAGTGGGCCTTAGACTCCGAAAGCCTATATCGATGATGTTTCGTTGAATGGTTCGGACGCTGACACATGTTGATGGCCCAGCATTGAAATCTGCAGCAATTTGCGAAAGGGTTGCACTTCTGACACGTTGAACGATTCTCTTCAATCGTGGTTCTTGCACGATATTTTTGCGACCCCAGCGATATCGCATATTAGATGTTTTATCGCATTCCTGATGTTCACGGTAAACTCGTGAAATGGTCGTACGGGAAAATCCCCACTTCATCGCTACCTCGGAGATGCTGTGTCCCATCGCTCTTGTGGCGACTATAATACCACGTTCAGACTCACTTAAATATTGATAACCTGCTATTGTAGCAGTAGTAACAGATCTAACAACTGTGCCAGACACTTGTGTTGCCGACCGCCGGCCGCAGCGCCGTATTCTGCCAGTTTTCGTATCTCTGTATCTGAATACGCATGCCTACACCAGTTTCTTTGGCGCTTCAGTGTAATAACAGTCATAATTACGCGCTTCTACTCAATGCTGGCCCCTGATCCATTTGTCGGTTTTTCCGTCTCTCTTAGTGATTTCTATCATACACCCCTCCACTGATTGCTGCACAGTGCTCAGTTTCTCACTCGTTTCCACATTAAAGGTCATGCCTTGTATTGTATTGTATTGTATATTAACCGGGGACCTAGAAACGACGGAGAGGCTCCGCCGCAGCTGCAGTGGTCCACAACCGCACGACGACTACCGCAGTCCACTTCAAAAAAATGGTTCAAATGGTTCTGAGCACTATGGGACTTAACATCTATGGTCATCAGTCCCCTAGAACTTAGAACTACTTAAACCTAACTAACCAAAGGACAGCACACAACACCCAGTCATCACGAGGCAGAGAAAATCCCAGGAATCGAACCCGGGAACCCGGGTGTGCAGTCCACTTCACTCCTCCGCCGCCCCACACCGAACCCAGGGGTTTAGCCCCCCGGTGGACCCCCGGAACCCGGGTGTGCAGTCCACTTCACTCCTCCGCCGCCCCACACCGAACCCAGGGGTTTAGCCCCCCGGTGGACCCCCCAGGGAACGTCTCACACCAGACGAGTGTAACCCCTATGTTCCGTGGTAGAGTAATGGTGATGTACGCGTACGTGGAGAACTTGTTTGCGCAGCAATCTCCGACATAGTGTAACTGAGGCGGAATAAGGGGAACCAGCCGAGGCAGATGGAAAACCGCCTAAAACCATCCACAGACTGGCCGGTTCACCAGACTTCGACACAAATCCGTCGGGCGGATTCGTGCCGGGGGCCAGGCGCTCCGTCCTGCACGGAAAGCCGTACGTTAGACCGCACGGCCAACCGGACGGGCAGGTCATGCTTTACTATCACTAACTGTGAGTTAAAACTGGTCACATCAGACGTTCAAATGTTCAAATGTGTGTGAAATCTTATGGGACTTCACTGCTAAGGTCATCAGTCCCTAATCTTACACACTACTTAACCTAAATTATCCTAAGGACAAACACACACCCATGCCCGAGGAAGGACTCAAACCTCCGCCGGGACCAGCCGCACAGTCCATGACTGCAGCGCCCTAGACCGCTCGGCTAATCCCGCGCGGCGTCACATCAGAACCTTCGTTTCGATAACTCAGTTCAACTTACCAAAAATACTCACGATCATTATTATTTTCTGTTTTTTAGCTGTCCGTCTAGTCATTGTATACGAACAATAATGGGTCTCTTCACTTATTTATTCGCAGTACGTTACAATTACGTATTTAGGTTGAGAGTCAACTGGCAATGCCTTCACCCTGCGCCAAGCGTCCACCCTCAGTGAGTCTTCCTGCGTTTTGAAACAATTATGTGGCGTTACAACTTTCCTTTATAAAACAACAGTAAAGCCAATTTGTTGTTGTATATAATGTCAGCCTTCAGTACAACGAATATTGACACTTAAGAGGCGTACAATACATTTCAGTTTCTGAGTGAAAGCGTCACCAGTTGATCAGCTGTTAATTAAAATGACTAATGAGTACTTCGCGGATAACCGGTTTCGATTCCCAGCTCTGCTAACGATTTCTTATTATATGGAGGATTACAAGGATGTCTTCTAAGCTTCTTGAGGACAGCTGAGAAGCTACTGGAAGGATAAGTAATGGTTCTGGTTTCAAAAACCGTCCTTTGCGTCCCGTTAAGGAATGTCGTAAGCACTGTAAGACTGTCCGCAGCTCATGGTCTCGCGGTCGCGTTCTCGCTTCCCGAGCACGGGGTTCAGGGTTCGATTCCCGGCGGGGTCAGGGATTTTCACCTTCCCCGAGATGCTTGGGTGTTTGTGGTGTCCTGATCATTTCATCATCATTCATGAAAGTGGCGAGATTGGACTGAGCAAAGGTTGGCAATTTTTACGGGCGCTGATAACCGCGCAGTTGAGCGCCCCACAAACCAAACATCATCTTCATCATTGTAAGACTGTCGTCAGGTGACACCTGAGACGGTGAATGAAGCAGAGGTCTGTGGTGGGCCAGGACATTATTGTCACGGACTTTAACTTAATATACACTGCCGGAAAAAAAAATTGTACACCTGGAAAAGTGACGTCGATTTTGATCTGATGACGGTATATGTCACCTGGGAGATAGTAGATGTATTCGTAATGGTTCCAACGTCGTCCGCCAACAGATACGCAGTGTCATAGCTACTAGAGCGCCATATGTGTCTACTCTTTAATAGGGAACGCTCACAGCCGGCCGAAGTGACCGTGCGGTTCTAGGCGCTGCAGTCTGGAACCGCGAGACCGCTACGGTCGCAGGTTCGAATCCTGCCTCGGGCATGGATGTGTGTGATGTCCTTAGGTTAGTTAGGTTTAACTAGTTCTAAGTTCTAGGGGACTAATGACCTCAGAAGTTGAGTCCCATAGTGCTTTGAGCCATTTGAACCATTTATTTGAACGCTCACAGCCAGAAGCTTCAGTGTGGTGCAAACGCATGAAACAAGCAGGCAATCAGGCTACGGAGACGTACTCGTGTTTCTTATAGCCAACTGGACTAGATTGAAAGGGATAAAATTGTGGCCTTCCCAGTTGTGGGATGGTCTTTTCGGAGAATTGCCACACAAGATGGACGTGCTTCGTCAGTTGCACAATGATGCTGGTATCGGTGGTGACATGAACATTCTCACATCCTTAGACAAGATTCTGTACGTCCACGCAGCACAGACGTCCGACAGGATCGTCGTATTGTAAGGACAGCAATGGCAGAAAGAGCAGCTACCATAGCACAGATAAGAGCTCTGACGTGTCAACACGAACTGCTGTGAACCGATTATTAGCAGTGGAACTACAGGCACGCACCTGTAGGGAAGCAGCCTACTCACGCTGTATAAAATTCACATCAGTCTTTCCATTGTGTGCCAGCCAGTCCGCTGTAAGTAGCTCTGACGTCATAAATGTTGCGCAATACCTTAAAAATCAAGTAAATAACCTGAAACGTTTCTAGCGTGTCAGGAGTAACACTAAATCAATATGTGTTGAATATCAGTTCAATAACTTTAACCATTTTCGAAATTTGGATGTTTTTCTGTAAAAGTCATTGGCGCAACAGAAAAGAGCTAGAAATTTAAGAATTTATATTTAGAGTCCTTTTGCATAATAATTTAGTAGAAACAGTATTCCGGATCTTACAAATTAAAATTTTAGTTGAAATTCATGATTTTCTGGTTTTTGCCTTAGAAATTAAGGAGGCAAGATAGATTAAGTAGGCGAATAAATAAGGCTAGGATGTTTAAATTTAAGTAGAAGGGAGATCCGCTATAATCATAAAGATGTGAGAAGTTTCAATTGAATAACTATAAAACTATAGCAATAGCGTATCTCCAAAGGGCAAGTTCAGAGCTCGTCTACTGCATGTAGTGTAATTAAATTAATTCTCTCGCCCAAAATGTTTGACTTAGCCACGTCAGACTTTTATTATGATTACTTACCTGTGTGCTGAATGCACATTTAAATTAAGAGCTTCATCGGCCATCAGCAAAGGAAGCGATGATTCATTCGATAACTTAAAGTGGTGCATTACTAGTCCAGCAGCTAGTCGGTAGAGCGGAATTGATCAGGCGTTCCCTTAGCCGTCCGCACCGCGGCTTTATATATAAGAACGCGGCGAGAGAGAAACAGGCACCAGTTCTCTCCAGACGCTGAATAGCACACCACCTGTGTCAGGAGTCGCGTCGCGTCGGTATCATTGCTATAAACAGCCTCGGATGCCGTAATAAGTTACTCGGCATACGCGTAACCATGAAATCGTTTTCGAGTGAAGTGTTAATTCTGGGATGACTTTAATGATCTATCTTTAGTTTTCGTATGTCGTATTTTCACGTGCCGTCTGCGGGACAGACATTCTACCATTATTTAGCGTGTCGTTTGATGGACATTATCATCAAATTATGGCGAGCATTCACTTAAACATTTAATTTGAACAGTTATAATTGCATCAGCGCATTACACTCTGAACTGCTCTGGTAGTTGGATTGTGTGGATTCTTTTTGGTCTGTGACTTTCAGAATATAGTGAACCTTTTATAGAGAATCGTTTTTGATTATGAATTCCCGACAATATCCTAATTCCTCAGAGCTATAAACTGTAGCTATAAGTGTATTTCTCAGATGAAGTGGGCACTAGGAATTATAATCACAGGCTTCACGTTTTGCTAATCACTTTCTGGTTGCCAACATTGTAGTTAGAGAGCCAGTGTTGAGAACGGCAAACCACAGCATAAATAATAGGAACATTTAACAACAATAATTCCACCCACCGCCCCACATATGGTGAATCGGCCAGGAAATGCATCTTTTCTACATAACATTCTATTTATAACAACAATAAATTCCACCCGCCGCCCCACACACCCACTCACGCCAAAGCATCGACGAGCACGGCTCAGCTGTAGAGATGGGCAAACTCGTTCATCCTTGGGAACTAGTTCACTGCTGATCGTTCTTTTTTGGGAACCGTTCATTTTTACTCGTTCACCGTTCATTTGTGCTTGGTATATGGTTCTTATGAAAAACTGAAAACTATTAGTGTAGGTGAGTGAAGGATGGAGGGCACCAAGAGGGGGCACTTGCCTCCCCCCTGGAGTATAGAGTTTTTATTCATTACGGAATTCTAACACACTTTTAGAAGTAATTTCTGTGATTCTGCAGAACCTGTCGTTTAGCCAACCGTAGCCTTGTGTGGCTGATCGCAGTGAAATAATATTGGATGGCGCACGGAAAACCGGCCCCGAGTAGAAAAAAATGATTCAAATGGCTGTGAGCACTGTGGGACTTAACATCTGAGGTCATCAGTCCCCTATAACTTAGAACTACTTAAACCTATCCAACCTAAAGATATCACACACATCCATGCCCGAGGCAGCATTCGAACCAGCGACCGTAGCGGTCGCGCGGTTCCAGGCTGTAGCGCCTAGAACCCCCCGAGCACAGACAGCTCGCCAATTACGGACGATGTGTTGCCCGCTACGAGCAGATACAACAAACAGACAAACATGTAATTATTACGCAGTCAAGAAATAACAAGCTAATGCAAGCAACAATTGCGAAGCAATCGATGACGATGTGTAGAGAGCTGGATAAGAGAACATGAAAATCTCGCGCGACGCGCATGGGCTGTAGCTCATGTAGTCTTGTAAACCTGTTGGTTGCTGTTTCCCAACTTAATAGACTACAAGTGTCTTGTATAAAATTCTTCGTTTCGCCTTCCACTACATAGCTATGTTACGTTGTAAACAATAATCGTTTACTCCCTATATATACTTCACGTTGTTTCTGAGTTAGTAGAGGAAGTAGAGACTTTATGGAAGCATAAAATAAAATGTGGTTTTCTCAGAATTGCGTCACACGCTTAGTAAAAATTAGGTTTTTATGTTGCATTATTAACGTTAATGCAGTAATAATAATTATTATTATTAAGTTCGCAGTAATAAAGTTTTTGGTTTGAAAGCTCCTTCTGAACATATGTTTTTGAGATAATAAGTACATATGATTTTATGGCAATCTATATCTTTTCAAATGGAAAGGCACCACTTTTCCCGTTGAGCCACAATGACCCACAAACCAAACTAGCAGATAATGAAAATTGGAAACAACCAAACTTAAAAATAATTAGTGCCTTCCTAAATGTTATGTATATGAAAGATACACGAAAATCGTTTTATATGAATTTTCTTACACTAAAAATTAAGCAAATTATTGAAAGTTAGCTGCTAAATCAAGTCTATGAAACCAAAAAATATATGAATAACAAAAAAACCTTGCCTTGTTATGAGTATGTCTTCTGCTGTTCATCGATATAATGAAGTGAGCTGATAATGCCCTATTGTTACCTGAAAAGACGTACCTTTTACATACAACGTATTTTTTATGTAATTTAGTAACTATAAAATACTTTTTGATTACCGGTCGTGGACGCTGAATAGCCAGCCCCAAATGCAAGGACAGTTTGGAACACATGTAAAATAGGCGAGCGCAGTGAACGAAACGAACAACTGGATCGAGCACGCGACCGAGGCTGGAACGAGAACTGCCCAAGTGACCGCCGCGACCGAAGTGAACTAGTGGACTATGAATCGATCGTTCCTCGTTCCCGGCAACTATAAGTAGACCACCGCGACCGAAGTGAACTATGAACCGATCGTTCCTTAGAATTCGTTCCTCGGTCCTTTCGTTCATCTTGGTGAACCGTTCTTTTCCACCCGTTCGTTCGCGAACTACCCATCTCTACTCAGCTGGTGCCGACAGAGGATCACTTGGAAGGTTGAACGGCGCTCCGTGGTGTTCAGCGATCAAAGCAGATACTGTCTGCACAAAAGTGATGGTCTTTGCGCAAACGACTTTGACCTGTGAGCACTGTCTCGTAGAGTCCAAGATACACTGCCCCACCCCAGACCGTACAGAATGGGATGCGATAAGCTACAACTCTCGTTCACCTTTGGTGTTTCTGGAGGGGACGCTAACCAGCTCTCGGTATGTGCAAAATGTTGTTAGACCCGTTCTTGCAAAAGGAAGGTGACGTGTTGTTCCAATGGGATAATGCTCGCCCACACACTGCCCGTGAAACGCAACGGGCTCTGCAACATGTGCGGCAACTTCCCTGGTCAGCACGATCTCCGGTCGTGTCTCCAACCGAGCACGTGTGGGATACGATGGAACGAAAAGTGAATCATGCGACTTGTCAGCCAACAACTCTTACAGTACTACACGAACAGTTCGAGCAGCCGTGGAATAACGTGTTCACAGACAGTATTCGCCATCTGTTCGATCGGCTGGCTGTCAGAATCAGCCACCCGTGGAGGCTACACTACGTCTTAATGTAGTTTCGGCATGGGTCGATACGTGGTACCTCAGAACCGCTTGTGCTATTGATCCGTAAATATAATCATTTCATGTATTCCATATGCGCCGGCCGCGGTGGTCTAGCGGTTCTAGGCGCTCAGCCCGGAACCGCGCGACTGCTACGGTCGCAGGTTCGAATCCTGCCTCGGGCATGGATGTGTGTGATGTCCTTAGGTTAGTTAGGTTTAAGTAGTTCTAAGTTCTAGGGGACTGATGACCACGGATGTTAAGTCCCATAGTGCTCCGAGCCATTTGAACCATTTATTCCATATGCACTCTTGCAACAGAAAGCTTAAATGAACTGGAAACCTCTAAGAGCGTGTATTAATTCTTTTTCCTGCAATGTAGCTCACAGACGATCATACACAAAAGGCAACGTCCATTCCTTTCAACTGTCTTTCAAGATCTTCGCAAAAATCTAAGGGCTGTCAATTCGACGAAATACCTAGGAATTACAATTACGAGCAACTTAAATTGGGAAGACCACATAGATAATATTGTGGGGAAGACGAAACAGAGACTGCGCTTTGTTGGCAGAACACTTAGAAGATGCGACAAACCCACTAAAGAGACAGCCTTCATTACACTTGTCCGTCCTCTGCGGGAATATTGCTGCGCGGTGTGGGATCCCAACCAGCTAGGATTGACGGAGGACATCGAACAAGTGCAAAGAAGAGCAACTCGTTTCGTGTTATCGCGCAATAGAGGTGAAAGTGTCACTGATATGATACGCGAGTTGGGATGGCAGTCACTGAAACAAAGGCGATTTTCTTTGCGACCAGATCTATTTACGAAATTTCAATCACCAACTTCCTCTTCCGAAAGCAAAAATATTTTGTTGACATCCACCTACGTAGGGAGAAATGATGATCATAATAAAATAAGAGAAATCAGAGCTCGAATGGAAAGATTTAGGGGTTCCTTTTTCCCACGTGCCATTCGAGAATGGAATGGTAGAGAAGTAGTATGAAGATGGTTCGATGAGCCCTCTGCCAGGCACTTAAGTGTGAATTGCAGATTAACCATGTAGATGTAGATGTAGATGTAGGCCGGCCGGAGTGGCCGAGCGGCTCTAGGCGCTTCAGTCTGGAACCGCGCGACCGCTACGGTCGCAGGTTCGAATCCTGCCTCGGACATGGATGTGTGTGATGTCCTTAGATTAGTTAGGTCTAAGTAGTTCTAAGTTCTAGGGGACTGATGACCTCAGATGTTAAGTCCCATAGTGCTCAGAGCCATTTGAACCATTTTTGTAGATGTAGATGTAGATGTGACAGAATTACAGTGTCATCGGCAAATCTCAGCAGTTTCATTTTTCCTTGGTTTCCTTTATAGCTTTCTCAACGTACCGATTGCATAACATCAGGAACAGACTACAGCTCTGTCTCACATACGCTATGGAAATCGCTGGTGAGTTTAAGTGCACGGAGAACAAATATGTTGTACTGAAACGTTCTACTCATCTCACATACAGTTAAGCGAGTGGGATCAATTTTAAAGGGTTATAGAACACACAACAAAGTCGATTTGTGTATCGGTGGCATAGTGCTGGAATTCTTTAAACCTGGAGTACGTTCCAATATATTTTACTTCAGTTTTCTCAAGAAATAAGTCGAATGATACAGAAAATTACATTTAAATTTTATAATCGACGCAGAAATGAGAACTTTAATTTCTTAACACTCAGTTAAAATTATGGCAAGATATAATTTCGCTTAAAAACCCAAAAATGGCACTTTGTGAGCTTAACATCTCTAGGAATATCTACCTAATTTTTCCGCGTAATAAAGCACTGAATGGTATCAATATTTGGTAGAAGATAAAACGCACTTTAAGTCGGAAAAGGAAGAACGAAATCTCAGGCTTATGTTTCGTCGACAACGGGGTCTTACAGGCGGAGCTAGGAGCTCAGGCAAGCAATGGAGAAGGATAGAGAAGGGATTCGGCAGTGAGCTTTAAAAAGAAACCATCGTGTCATTCGTCTTAAGCGATTTAGGGAAATTGAGGAAAACCTAAACCCCGATAGCCAGATGGGAATGTGAACTGCTGTCCTCTAGAATACGATTCCAGCGTCTTTCCACTGCGCCATCTACCTCGGTACAGTAAGTCGCAGACGTAAGTTTTGAAATATTCAGATCCTTCGTAAAGCTTAGTTCCATTCAAGAAGAGTGCCAGAACTCTGTAGTGCTATTCTCACAAGATAGTATGTAGTATTTGGCCTATGTCGCTCACAGTAGTGTCATTTGATTCCAAATGCAAGGAACCAGAAGGATGGAGGGGGGGGGGGGGGGTAAAAATATCCAGTTTGATGTGCCGATAGTGAAATATATTGCCATGAAGCGGCTTTTCGTTCTTTTGACCCTTGTATTTTATAGAATCTGTTTCTTAACTACTTGTTTCCTGCATATAAATCAGTGTATAGTGCAAGAATGCTCCATTATAGGCTCCCGAATTTCATCTGATGCATTGTGGAGTTGAGATTTGCTCGCTAAGCAGTCGGCAGTACTCAGTCGTTCCTTGTTCGCGCAGAGTTTTTTGCAGAACAGCGCTTCGACCCCATGACGTCAGCAAAGCATAGCCTATCTTATGTAGAGAACATTCTCTCCTCAACAGCCTCATTCACCGTGTTGTTTGCAACAACAGTAACGCAATGAAATTACGAAACCGTCAAAGTTGTATAGAAGTTTGTTTTTATTTAAATTGCCACTAGTTTTGGACCTTGGTTTATTGTCAAGCCATCCACGTAAGTGATACCATAATGAATGGCTTGATAATGGACTAAGGTCCGAAACTGGTCGCCTTTTAAATAACAACAAACTTCTGTACAGTTTTGACGGTTTTGTAATTTCATTGACACATAGTAAGTTGCTGCCTATTGCCATCCAGCATGCTGGAAATGAGTACAACAACGACGTTCGTATACTAAGACAACTGGTGGTAGCTATTTAACGCAAACAGCTGATAAATATTCAAGATGAATGACATCATCTTTACTCAGATAACACCCGGTACACCTTTTGTCTCGTCAAATAACAGTGCACATTGAGTCATGGAACAGCTTTATACTTCGAACTGCAAGACATGGTTTCAATGCCAGGTATGGAGAGAATTACTTTTCCTTGCCTACTTTCCCCCAAGTGTTTCCAGGTCGGCTCTTCCTGGTATCTAAATAAGTAGCGACACACAAAAGAGGTCTACGGACAGTTGACGTACAGGAAAGTATGACGGACGACTTCGTGCGTACCGTGCCTTACTTTCATCTCAGTTCCAACCCTCACTAAAATTATCATCGCTGAATGAAAACTGTCACACTGGAAGGTACATGAAATCTTTTCAGTGCCGAAATTTGCACCTCATAGACTCCATAGATACCCTGTATCAAGTCTTCCGAAATATGGGTGATGCAAAGGAAGTGCGAAAAATGAAATAATAAAAAATCTGAAAGATTAACCAACAAAATGAATAATGAAGTGTGCAATATGTAGGAGGGGCCGAAAATGAAGGTGATGCGTCGCTAAAAGAAAGATTAGGAGAGCTTTAAAGATCACTACACCTATTCCACGTTATTTGGCAATAGGAAAATGGGTGCCCTCATTTACTATGACAATTGAAATACAATAGAAATATGGCATTAACAGGTTTTACATAACTGGTGACGGAGTAACGTCGTTTCGTGTTAAGTATTAGTTCTCCTAATCTATCTTTTAGTGACGTATCTTCCTCATTTTCGGCTCCGCCTACATATTGCAGTCTTCAGCATTCGTTTTGCTGGCAATTCTTTCCGATTTTTTGTTATTTCATTTTCAGCCTTTCTTCGCTTAAAACGTACAACAGATACTAACAAGACGTATTTTGAGGAACAGAGCACTAAGATGAAAGCAAGAGTGGGTTTTAGTAACACGTATTCGTCATTTTCACGTGAAGTATTTGATCCAAGAGGTTTGAGATGGAAGCGCACATAGCAGTACAAACCTTTTGTATTTGCTGTTTATACTAGGACCAAGAAATCTGTTGGTTCTATAGAAACACAAGCGATTTGGAAGATAATTGTGAAGTTCATAATAAAGTATTTACTGACCCCCGACATCTCAGTGTACAAATTGTATTCTCTGAAAATGGACCAGAGAAGAATACTAAGGAAGCCTCTATGGCAAAATTTTGTATGACCTACTATAAAAAAGGAATCAGTTATTACATGGTAAAGAAAATGTTTTCTTTGATATTTGATAACGGCATTCGATTTCCTTAGTTTGAACTGGGACGATAGTGACAATTCCTCAGCTTCCATTACAGGGTCCTGATAACCGTGGTATGGGAGACTTCGTTTTATTATTTTGTGGATACTGCGTAGAGTTATTTAAAGTATATTTTCATTCACGTTTGACGCCATAGCGGCCCTGAAAACTGCTCGTTTTTATTTTAATTTGTTTACTGACTAATGTAAATGAGAAAAATGGGAGCCAGCTGTTAAATGTTCAGCGGACAGAGAACGAGCACCTTTTATTTCACAGAATCATAAATGCACATAAGTGTACTAGACCACCATACAAACCACTGACTCAACTGAAACGTCACTTGTGAATAGTCTGGCAATACTATATTTTATTACTAGTCTCTATAGGAACAATACACAAGCACTTACGGCAATACTTTGCGAATAACTGAATTTTCGTTTATCTGTTATTTACGGATCACAAAGTTCTTCTGTGTGCTGTGACATCTGTCCATCTGACACATCGTCTCTAATACTGCCTTTAAAGAGACGACTGGAAGGAATGGACGACCAAAGCAGAAAAGCTCAGGTCGGTATCCGAAATCTCTCAAAACTTCATCTCGTTCACGTGCCGATCTTCTGTCGAAACAGTCCGTTAGTTTTATATTTGCTTTGATTTTATGTTAGACGCTAGATAATTGTTGGGCATATCAATAACCTATGAAACCTTCCCTTAGGATTTCGAGTTACACCACAAGTCAGAACGAGGCAAGATAAAGGGGTTTCCTTCGCAATTGCAAGTGCAACCAGAACAACGTCATACCGCGTTAAATAACATTATACAGCCATTATATTAACTTCATAACCGTAGTTGAATGAGGGGCAGAGGAAGATTAGAGTTTAACGACCCGCCGACGACGCTGTCACTAATGGCGGAGCACAAGGATTGATTGAGGAAATGTGGGGAAAAGAAATGGCCGTTCTTTTCCAAAGGAAACAGCCCGGCATTTGCCTTACGCAATTTCTGGAAACAACGAAGAACATAAATCTGGATTACCGAACGGTGAAACCTTCACGTCTCCTCTATATCTCTTTTGTTACGCAACCTTCCCTTCTACAATAACCTATGAAACCTTCTCTTAGGATTTAGATCTCTTGCTTAATGACAACAAATGAAATCTTCCCTTTGAAATTAATTCTCTTTCTCAGTAATAATAAGTGCAATCTTCGCATACAAATTTAAATGCTGCTTATTATAAGTGATTTGCTGATTATTTCGACGAAACATAGAATGTGTCATCGCCGTGACCATCAGTCGTTACCTGCAATAACCCAAAACTGTTCCTTACCTTTTTTACTGTTACTGGATCGCCATCTGACTGCTACATCGAACTTGGACATGAATATACTTACTCTGTTTTACTATACTCTATTAGCTGCTGGTGGCCTGTCATAATAAGTGACTGTATTTATTACCAAAGCTGACGTTATTTTGTAATAGCAAAGCTGACGTTAATTTGACTGAAGTTACGTAATTCATAGTTAAACTTTTTCTTGACAACAATAAAATTTTGCAAAGATTTACGTTGATGGTTTTGGGGATGAATTATAATCAGTAATGCAATATTGCTGGCAAAAATTAATTATATTCTGAAAACAATTCTTCAGATATTTACTGTTGGTAATGAAATGATTTTACAACGTTCAAATGGGACTTACTTTTACAATAATCCTACAATTAGCGCCGGCCGGTGTGGCCGAGAGGTTCTAGGCGCTTCAGTCGGGAACCACGGGACTGATGACCTCCGATGTTAAGTCCCATAGTGCTCAGAGCCATTAGAACCACTTTACAACTAGCACTGCCCAAACATACCTTCAATAGTCTTGAGTTTCTCAAAAAAAATCAATAATATTAGTTCCTCTTATGATAATAGTTAGCTGATGTCTCTGTACATCCGTTTATAATCTCTTGTAAATCATAGCTGGTGGCTGGCAGGCACACCGCTCCTCTCAACCTCTCGCTTCAGACCTGCTACCGACTTCCTACGAATGCTAAAGAGCGGTCTCTCTCGCCAACAATGCTTTCTGGTGCAGACAGTCCCTGCTACCAATACAAAATGTATCAATGCGCGGTCTTTCCCGTTCTTTTCTTAAAATGTATCCATACGCGGTCTTCCGCCCTTTTTAAGGTTATATCAATGTGCGGTCCCTCCCGCCGACAATACTTTGGTGCAGACATTCCCTGCTACCACAATTATTTCCAAAATGACAAATATTAATTATTCCTACTTAATCCTATTAATAAAATATAAACATCTTTCATAAATTGTGGTTTGACAATAGACAATAGAAATATACACGTCTTACAACGCGAACGGCAATCCACATTGCTACAAATTTCGCAAGTGGGCACCAAGAAAGACTTTTCGTACACCGACAGGTACACGCTGAACTAACGCAAAGGAAGGAAGGAAGATTAAGGTTTAATGTCCCGTCGACATCTAAGTCATTAGCGACAGAGCACAAACTCGTATTGTTTCAAGGACGGTGAATGAAGCCAGCCGTGCCATTTCAAGGGAAACATCCCAGCATTTGGCTTAAGTGGTTTCGAGAAACCACAGAAAACGTAAATCTGGGTTGTCGGACGCAGATCTGAACCGTCGTCCTCCGGAATGCGAACCCGGTATGTTAAACACTGCGCCCGGCACTCGGTTTACACAACGGAGACCAACTGGCGTTAGGTATAGTGGTAGTTCACTCTCGCATTGGAGAGATCGGCCTGCGTCTTATTTCAGTAATCGGGGAAGACGTCACCACATCACACAAGCCACGGTGAACTTAAATAAAAAGTACAGGTTTGAGAAAATGTGGAGTTTGTACATCAAAGAACCGTGATGGAAAACTTCTCATCTCCTGGCTGTTTCTCCCCGACAAATTGTGCTCAGATCTTAGCTTCTTTGTGACTTAGTTCAGAAAATTTTGTTTCAATCTGTCGGATTTTAAGCTCACTTCCCTGTGGTGCGTAGAAAATAGACCGCAGTGAGTTTGCTCGTACGGCGTTTCATATGGCTCGAAAGATTACCAGCCTGAATTTAACACCTTTTTGAATCGTAAAAGGATTCGAGCAAAGAGCGGCACAACAAAAGCAACCCACGTCATCTAAAGGCACTGCACAGCTACGATAATCCAGTACGGCGTTAGCATAAAGAGAAAACACACAGCTGCGATATTTTAGGAAGAACGTCGTTTAAAAGGGGGAGCTCCAAAGCGGCAAGCAAAAACATTGTGACACTAGGAAAGCGCAGATGTTAGCGTTGGTTCCAGAGTTATCAGGCAAGCAGCTGAGCATTCATACTGAAATATGTGGCACAGTATTAATTACTGTGCATTTGACTTTCGAGAATTTAAGTGGGATCCTGGTCCCAACTTTATGATTCAATTTATCATTTTCCTCACATTATCGTATGTAAATGACGAGATGGTTCCTTCGCATGACCTGTAAATTACTTTTTTTTTTGCGGTAACAGAAAGGTGACATTGTGCTACCAGAAGAAACAATGCTCTTGTACTGTGCTTTGTTTAGAAAATTTATTCTTTCCGCATGGTTTCTCTGGCAATAAGACGTTAATCCTGTGTCTCGGAAGACTCTGGATCTCTCATTACAAAGGATAATTAGTTTTTTATGAGAAATTCCATCTTGTAGGCAAATTTTGAAATATGAACTCATGTCGTGTCTGAAATATTGCCAGTAACAGCTTCCCTAGTTTCTAAACGTTCCAAGAATGGACAAGTAAAGAGGGCGATCAGTTGCTACAGCTAAGTTCTGATCTCAAAATCAAACTGTGTTTTTGTCTATTGCTACATATGACATTCTTCGTTAAAAAGCGTTAGATTATGAAGTTCTAATATAGATTTTTGTCTTAACAGTCGCCTTTTAATTTGGCCACTGGACGACCAAAGCAGAAAAGCTCAGGTCGGTATCCGAAATCTCTCAAAACTTCATCTCGCTCACGAGCCGATCTTCTGTCGAAAAAGTCCGTTAGTTTCATATTTGCTTTGATTTTATGTCAGACGCTAGATAATTATTGGGCATATCAAACGCCAGGGATAGTGTCACAAAAGTCGAAACGAGACAAAGGAAATGAAATGGAATACACGGAAATATGCGAAAGATATTGATTAATTAACTATTTATCCATTCTAAATTACAGCCGAAACACATCTAAAACATCTCATTTAGATGCATGTTCCTGCTAAAGAGCCGGCCGCTGTGACCGAGCAATTCTAGGCACTTCTGTCCGGAACCGCGCTGCTGCTACGGTCGCAGGTTCGAACCCTGCCTCGGGCATGGATGTGTGTGATGTCCTTAGGTTAGTTAGGTTTAAGTCGTTCTAAGTCTAGGGGACTGATGACCTCCGATGGTAAGTCCCATAGTGCTTAGAGCCATTTGAACCTTCTAAAGAGCGCTGTTGATGAGGCACTTCATTTCAGTTATAATTTTTGGTAATATGAGCTTTCAATTCAATTTATGGCCACGAATTTTAGACCTGTTATATAGAACCTCTGAACAGGTCGTACATATTCTCTAGTCATGGTGAGAAACGATGTTTTATATTTTGTATGTAGTAGTAATTCATGTAACGACAATCACTGGTCCTGTTAATGTAGAAATAAAACAGAACATTTGAAAAATAAGAATCAGTTTGAAACAGAAAAAATAATATTATAGTAATTAACTCAAGTTCCAATAGAATAATTCTATCTTACGTTACTACTGTAGATATGTTAGTGGCAGCCTCGGAAGAACGCAAAGTTTGCCGACTAACTACAACTATACCTACTCATAAACCTATTGTTGTAACACTATTCTACATCACGCACACTGGTGTGTGCGATCCTCGGCAGTCAAATAGTTCAAATGGCTCTGAGCACTATGGGACTTAACATCTGAGGTCGTCAGTCCCCTAGAACTTAGAAACACTTAAACTCAACTAACCTAAAGACATCACACACATCCATACCCGAGGCAGGATTCGAACCTGTGACCGTAGCGGTCGCGCGGTTCCCGACTGAAGCGCCTAGAACCGCTCGGCCACACAGGCAGTCCTCGAGTCTACGCATATCCGTGAGAGTGGACATACCATTCTTTCTTTCCTCTTTATTTTCTTTTTCTTTGTTCATTAAATTTATATATGCCTATCTGTAACTGAGGAAACGCTTCTTGTGACCTGTTGACATTACTTTGATATTCAGAGCGTCCACTTGATCTTATAGACCGAAAGGTAAGCAATTACCTTTTAGATATCTTATGTGCTATCATACCGACTTCAGTCCACAAGTTTTGGTCACTTACAATTGTTTGCAGGTCGCAGTCTAATTGTCTGCAGCCTCTCTCTACTTAAAAAAGGGGACACGTGAGAACGACATGAGCATCGTAATCTTCCTCTCCACATTCACAGATTGATGTGTTACTACATTCTACTCGATGCAAAGGCTTGGGATATGCACCGTGACCTGCTAATAGGTGCACCATACCTCGAGCAGGGGAAATGTCGCACAGCTTGAGCCTATACTTGATGCTTTGGAATATGCTGTAAGACGCCTTGCAGTGCTCCTTGTGTCCCAGTCAGACGGCCATTCTTCTAATTTCGAAGTTTGTAAACGTCTTATATCAGTAATATGCGTTCCTATCATCTCGTACACACGATCATATGGCTCACACCCCAACCAATACAGCGCTGCCCTGCAATGTATCTACATCTACATCTACATCTACATCCATACTCCTCAAGCCACCTGACGGTGTGTGGCGGAGGGTACCTTCAGTACCTCTATCGGTTCTCCCTTCTATTCCAGTCTCGTATTGTTCGTGGAAAGAAGGATTGTCGGTATGCCTCTGTGTGGGCTCTAATCTCTCTGATTTTATCCTCATGGTCTCTTCGCGAGATATACGTAGGAGGGAGCAATATACTGCTTGACTCTTCGGTGAAGGTATGTTCTCGAAACTTCAATAAAAGCCCGTACCGAGCTACTGAGCGTCTCTCCTGCAGAGTCTTCCACTGGAGTTTATCTATCATCTCCGTAACGCATTCGCGATTACTAAATGATCCTGTAACGAAGCGCGCTGCTCTCCGTTGGATCTTCTCTATCTCTTCTATCAACCCTATCTGGTACGGATCCCACACTGCTGAGCAGTATTCAAGCAGTGGGCGAACAAGTGTACTGTAACCTACTTCCTTTGTTTTCGGATTGCATTTCCTTAGGATTCTTCCAATGAATCTCAGTCTGGCATCTGCTTTACCGACGATCAACATTATATGATCATTCCATTTTAGATCACTCCTAATGCGTACTCCCAGATAATTTATGGTATTAACTGCTTCCAGTTGCTGACCTCCTATTTTGTAGCTAAATGATGAAGGATCTATCTTTCTGTATATTCGCAGCACATTACACTTGTCTACATTGAGATTCAATTGCCATTCGCTGCACCATGCGTCAATTCGCTGCAGATCCTCCTGCATTTCAGTACAATTTTCCATTGTTACAACCTCTCGGTACACCACAGCATCATCTGCAAAAAGCCTCAGTGAACGTACCACAATATTCATCGGACATATCCCCAGGATCATCAGTAGACCCTCGACAGGTGTAATACGAAAGGCACCGATGATCCTCAGAAGTACGCTCCCCTGAATTCGTCGCAGTATCGTTTTGCAGCTGCCTTGTCTACGGCGAAGTGCCCAGACGGTAGCATCGAAGCTCGCTGTGGAGTTGAAGATAGCTCTGTGATAAGACCGTACCATATGCAACGGTAATTACTAGTCAGCAGTGTCAGCAAGGGCAATCTTATGCATAATTTTGGCCGCTTTCTGTGCAACAGATTTTACGTGTTCTGGAAAGTTTCTTTTCTCCTCTAGAAGAATGCCTAAATATCTACAAACAGTGCTGTGTTTTACAGGTATTTCGCCAAGCCTCGAGGAAGGATTTCTGGCAAGAGAAAGTCTTCCCTTCAGAAGTATATATGTGGTTTTATGAACAGCTATAGTCAGTTTGTTGTTTTGCACCAGTGCTGCATCTGAACAAGCATCACGCCTTTTTTGGACTACGTTCTCCAACTCACTATCTGTCATCTCTTATGAAAATTAATTCAGGTCTTGTGATAAAATCGTTTATTTTGCGTTTGAGCAGCTTTATGATGTAAATCCAGTTGTCCTCTTAGATACTGCGAAGTATAAATCAGGAATATAGTTTAAGTACGCCACATTTTCTTCAAAGAACACATATTTGCAAAGCTTTCCCATATTTACAGGCATGAAAAATATAATAATGCCATACGGGTGTAGGTTTTAGAAGAACTAGGTCTCATAATGGCACTTTACTGTTTTGCCAACTATTTCCGAACCAATCTCCATCACAGATTAGAAATTACCAGTGCTTTAAATACGTTTTTTTCTTTCCGGCGAACCATAATCACTTCGTAGATAACTGTTCCTGGTTAATGAAACATGCTTCTCACCGAGGTAGCGTCGAACTCAGAATTCACCGCGTTGTAGCTTGACACGGACGTATTTCTAACATAAGTTAACGAAATAGTGTAATGCGCAGAGAATAGTTCTTTGAACTTGATAGTAGGACAGAACATCGTGTTAATCGGAATGGATACTGATAAGTAAAACAGACGTTTTCAGCTGGTTACGTTAGCTGCTGTTGGTTACCGAAATATTAAACAGACCGCCACTCAACGACGAATTTAACTGGCAGTGAATATAACGGCGGCAGTGAGACGATCTGGAACTATTCGTTTTACCGAAACTACAAAATTTTAAACTTGCGTAGACGATTTCCAGTAATTTTCTGTTATTTAAGCCGTATGACTTCTATGTATTACAGCTTAATACGTCCGCTGTGCCGAGAGGCGTCCATGAAAACTACCGCTTCGTTTTCATGCGGCCTGCTGGAACCATCTTTTGAAGGCCTAGGACGTAGTTCAGGGGCTTACCACGGCAGCGCTTCGCTCGCAAGGCGCAGGCGGAAAGCGACATCAATGTCAGAGGAGTTGTGCTACAACTGCAGTGCTGGCTGACAGCTGCTGCTTGTTGCAGGGCGTGTTTGTGTTAAGAGAATAGCGTTGCACGGGATTGAAAACCAACGATTTGTTTACACATTCTTGATATGCTTATTTTTGTTACCGACTGCAAACGACTTCCTGAATACATAACTGGAACAGAATATTTTCATGAGTGTAACAATAAACAACGGGGCGAAATTGTGTCAGTTTCGACACAGCTGAATGAAAGGTACGTAAAGTGCAATTGATTAGTTTGGAATGATTGTTGTAGTGTTGTCAATGATGCAACTTTTGACTTATAAAAAAAATTGTTTACTGCTTTACGCGAATGCAACATCGATCTTATTTGGCATGACAACATTTGCTGTCCACTCTCCTAGATTCTGCATACGAAATTATTGCTTACAAGTGAACACAAATCAGGCATTTGCTTGAAAGTGTCGTTTTCAGCCGTATTATAGCCTCGAGAACGTATTGTGTGCCCTTTAGATACTGGTTGTGGAATACCTCGTTGCGCAAAGCCACAGTTTTCGTATCTGTAAAAAACACAGGTACCCATAATTTTTTTTCCACCTAAAACACGCAGATAACAGAGTTAGCTATCGTAGAACTTTTCTGCAAGAACTGCGCTGCGGTACTGTGCAGCGCTTGTCTAACTGCTGCTTTCACTTTCTCCATGCATTTTTGCAGGATCTGAATTTGCAAGTGGGGTTTCGGGTGCCCATGTTACTCCAGCCGAACTGGAATGATGTCATTCCTGTGGCAGAGCAGGCTGTGTCGAGCACAACTTACCTGGCTGAGCTGCAACAGAGCCTCAAGCCAGGGTGGACCGTGCATGTCAACAGAGATGGGCGACTTTATTACTGCAAGTAAGTTTTTAAACCGTAGCCTCACTTTTCTCTCGGTGACCTTCCAGCTGAAAGGAACGAAAGTTAGATGTACAGTCTCTATTGTTGCTGAAAAATACTGAATGCGCTAGATCAAAACATGAGTTAAAAAAATAAGCTTAGCTACTGAAAACTTAGAATCGTGTCTGACTTAATTTTTATAAATATGCTAAAAGTTTGCAATGTCACATTGAAGTCTGCTCCCGAGACACAGTAAAATAGTTGTGAAGTACTTGTGGACTCTGGTATATGTGTACGAGTAGAATAAATTATTGTTGTGTTGCTGCTGCTGCTGCTGCTGCTGCGCATCAGAAAAAAGATTTTTCTACAAAACAGTGCAAACCGTCGTACGTGAGCTTATGCACACACTGAAAAGAGTCCTTGGTTTTTTAAACTGAAAGGATTCGCCCAGCAGTGTAGTGTGTGCTTAAATGGACTCGCGACGAGAACTGCAACAGGTTCCTGCCCACTTCCTCGCCATTGTGAGCAGCTCGTTGAGCTGATATGGACAGGAACTTGAACTATTTCCGCTACCACTTGTGCCGCCCGCGCCACGGCGCGCTGTCGCGCTTAGCTCGCCACAACTCTCAGTTGTGCGGCTCCGTCCGCTGCCTCCAAATCCAGTTCGACACCAGTTTCAGGCTAAACCCACTGGCTCACCTTCGAGTAACAAGTGTAGCGGAAATTGTATTTCGTTGCTGTTCTTATATTTACACCGCTCGTTTAGTTACCGAGCGAGGCGACGCTGTGGTTAAGACCTGGACTCCTGTTCCGGAGGAGAGGGGCTTTAAATCCCCGCCCAGCCAGTCAGAATTGTTTTCCGTTGTTCCCCTGGATCACTCCATCAACAGTGGTGAGTTCTTCGAATGGGCTACTACCAGTTTCCTTCACTATCCTTGTCCAAGTGAGCTAATGCTATCTCTAGTAGCCACTACGTGTACGAAGAGTATAAATTTAATCTTAACGCTGTCATCTTTATCGGGCAACTCTTTACAGGTTCCAGAACTAGTGTTTTATAGCGCGGTGGCGACATTCAGCAATCGCCTGTTGAGACGAACTTCGTGTATCCTATATAATGTTTGCAGCGCTCTCTAATATGCTCTCCTCTTACACGAGGTACACTCGAGCTCACTTATGAATATCCAAAACGCGAGCAGATGTTGAACAGTGTGTCACATGACACATTTTTAAGGCAGCTGTTTCTTCTTCTATTTTTTCTTAAAAAGGCGAATTACTGAATATTTCCTGTAAAGTTTCAAGTCGCAGTGGTAAGACACCAGTGACCACTAATGACCTCATCGTCGATGAACTTCCTTCATTTGAGGACCGAAACGAGAGTCATGGCGCAGAGGAGGAGGAGATTCGTGTCTAATGTCCCGTCGACGGCGAGGACATTAGAGACGGATTACAAACTCAGATTAGGGAAGGATGGAGAAGGAAATCGTCTGTGCCCTTTCGAAGGAACCGTGCCGCTATTTGCCTTAAGCGATTTTGGGATATCACAGAAAACCTACATCAGGATGGCTGGACGTGGGTTTGAACCGCCGTCCTCCCGAATGCGAGACCAGTGTGCTAACCACTACGCTACCCTGCTCGGTATGGCGCAGAGGATAAGGCACTGAATTCTCGGCAGGAAGAGACAGAACTCAAATCCCCATTCGCCCATCCTGATTTAAGTTACCCGTCGTTTTCATGAATAGTTTCTGGCGGATTCCAGTAGGATTCTTCGAGAAAGGTCGCACCTACACTTTCCCCAGTCTTTCTCCAACTACGCAAATGATCCATCTTTAATGACCTCCCTGTCAAAGAGGTGTTAAATTTTAACCTTTCTTTCTTCCTTCGGAGCTGGGTTCACACCGTTGCCTGATCGAACGATCATCCTCACAAACGAGACGCAGTGAGAGAAAGAGCTTAACCACCATATGCAGACTGGCCTGTTGGGTTTAATGACGTCTAGCAGATAATCCCTTTGTAGCAAACGCCGCGCGAAATGACTGTCTCTTGCCGTGTGGTGTACGGTCCACCACATCATGCGAGTATTGCAACACTTGACTCGGAGCACAACGCCCTGTCCTCATCCGGGCCACACCTGTCTTTTTTTTCCATTTTATTCTGCCCTGAATGGCGACAAGTGAATTCTGGTCGCGGTTTCCGTTGCAGACCTTGACCCATCCCTGCTTCAGTGAGCAGGACGTAGACTACCGACATACCCGGCGCCCTGCGAGTTTCCACGCTACTTAAATCCACACGGTTGGCTTTTAGAACGACTGAAAGCTAAAGTTGTGCTTCGCTCTTCTGATTAATAGGAGCAAGTACGTGTAGCCATTTGAGCTGCGTTCCGAATTATGTGCTGTGTTCACGTCCGGATTCGTAGGCGATCCGAGTGGGTTTCAAATTTTTCTTCACCATGGTCCTTAGATAGCTCCAAGCGAATACTGAGTCGCTCCATTGGCCGAAACCACTGTTCGCGACTGTATTTCATGGTCTGCGATTGAGCTTCTAGTTTGTTTCCAACTAACCTCCTGTCTACAATGAAACAACATCTTTCTCTCTTCGTTGACGAGATATAGACGGAGGATTCCAAATTAATGCAGGATTCCTTGACTTCTGGATACCCTAAAATACAGTTTCTCACCGCCACCTACTCAAAATAATACATGCGTACGAGATATCACAACAGGTTTGTGATTCATCAGCAGACTGGTGCGTAATCGGAAGACATCGTCTTAAGCTAAAGTAAAGTCCAGAACACTTCAAGGAAATGTGACAGGGGTTTTACTGTGTACGATATATTTGAACAAAGCAAATGTTACAAAATTTAGGAAGCCGTTCAGGACAGCACTTGATCTAAAACCTTCAGCTTACCCTTAACGCACACTCATGTCGTTCGCGTGAGTAGATGAAACACACTCGCTTTCATGTAACTACACGATTTGTGGTCAGCCAGTGGAATTATTCACAACCGCCATGTACCTAGGACCACCTGTGTGGATCGATTGCAGCTAGATCACCCGCGTGATCCTGCCGCGGGGGTCTTGCTGATGACGCTATGGTGTAAGGGGCGGTGTCATCGTTAAGTAACTGTAGTGTAGGAGTATACAAGATGACCGAGACAGAATTTCTAGTTGGTGTGATGAATGGCAGTTTGCTTAAATATAGAAAACTGTAAGTTAACGCGGATAAGTAGGAAAAACAATCCTGCAACGTTCGAATTCAGCATTAGTAGCGTGCTGCGTGACAAAGAAATCAGTTAAATACCTAGATCTAACGTTGCAAAGTGATATGAAATGGAAGGAGCACTTCAGAGTGGTAGCAGGGAAGGCGAATGCTCGACTTCGTCTTATGGGAGAATTTTGGGAAATTGGAGCTTATCCATAAAGGAGTCGGCGTATAGAACGCTAGTGGGACCCATTCTTGAGTACTGTTAGAGTATTCGGGATCCCCATCAGGTCGGATTACACACAGGTATTATGGAGATTTTTCGTAAACTCAAATGGGAAGCCCTGGATGGAAGACGACGCTCTTTTCGTGAGGAACTATCGCGGAAACTGAGCGGACTGCCATTTAAGGCCGACTCCAGAACGATTCGACTGCCGCCAATGTACTCGTACATTTCGCGTTAAGGACCACGAAGATAGATGGGATAAATTGGGGCTCGTAGGAGCCTTTTAGAAAGCTTTTTTTCCTTCGCTGTATTTGAGTGATTGGTTGATTTGGGGGAAAGGATCAAACAGCGAGGTCACCGGTCCCATCGTTCTAGGGAAGGATGGGGAACGAAGTCAGCCGTGCCCTGTCAAAGGAACCACCCCGGAATTTGCCTGAAGCGATTTAGGGAAATCTAAGTTAGCATGGCCGGACGCGGGTTTTAACGGTCGTCCTCTCGAATGAGAGTCCAGTGTGCTAACCACTGCACCATCTCGCTAAGTTCGCTGTATTTGCTAGTGGAACAGGAGAGGAAATTACTAGTAGTGGTACGCGGCACCTTCCGCCATGCTTCGCACGATGGTGGTGGTGGGTGGTGGTTAGTGTTTAACGTCCCGTCGACAACGAGGTCATTAGAGACGGAGCCCAAGCTCGGGTTAGGGAAGGATTGGGAAGGAAATCGGCCGTGCCCTTTCAAAGGAACCATCCCGGCATTTGCCTGAAACGAATTAGGGAAATCACGGAAAACCTAAATCAGGATGGTTGGAGACGGGATTGAACCGTCGTCCTCCCGAATGCGAGTCCAGTGTGCTATCGCACGATGGCTTGCGGAGTAGTTTGGAGATGAATACTAATGTCACACGGAGATTTACCAGACAGTTTAATTAACCACCGTAGAGGTAACTAGAAGATGCTAACTATACCGCTTGCTGACTGTTGATCATCAGTTCACAGGTTTGTTTAATCGCGAGAATGTCATTGAGATGCTCATCCAACTACAAGAGGGGCATTAAGCACCATGGAAAGCACATTCTGAGTGCGTGCGTTCCAAGAAAATGGAATCAATGTATTACTTCTTCGTACACATCTCTTGAAATAATCACGACGTTAAAATCAGAGAGAGAAATTACTGATGATATTGTGGCTCATAGACAGTCGATCTTCTTGCGCGCAATTCGCGAATGAAACAGGAAAGGGGGTTCAAACGGCTCTGAGCACTATGGGTCTTAACATCTGAGGTCATCAGTCCCCTACAACTTAGAACTACTTAAACCTAACTAACATAAGGACATCACACACATCCATGCCCGAGGCAGGATTCGAACCTGCGACCGTAGCGGTCGCGCGGTTCCAGACTGAAGCGCCTAGAACCGCTCGGCCACAACGGCCGGCAGGAAAAGGGGGAAGTGACAATGATACGTGAAGTACGTTTCGTCGCACACAGTAATGTGTCTTGCCTAATAGACGTACTTGTAAGTGTTGATGTAAATGTAGACTTTTACTTTAGCGATGATTATAGACAAACCTCGTCGATATTCTACAACACAATAGTTCTTCGATGTTTTTGGTGCCATTACTGTCTAAGATGTTCCTATGGAGTGGTTTTCGTTATGTCCTACACCTCTACTCCATCCTGCATCAGCTTTCAGAATAAGGAGGTAGATGTTGCCTCAGTTATGCAAATCTTGTGCATGTGAGGGTAGTTAGCAGTCCTTCTTTGCAGTTTAGCAGCATCTGCACCCGTTAGACTCCTAAAGTATTGTCCCGTCAGGTCGTAGCTGCAGAGCCCCCAGTCGATTCACACTTGCCTCTCTTAATCTCAATGCCAGGATGGTCCTTTTGAAAGGGCCCGGCCGATTTCCTTTCCAATCCGAGCTTGTGCTCCTTCTTTACTGATCTCGCCGTCGAAAGCACGTTAAACACACTTTTTCCTTTCCGTTTTCATTCAGTCTCAAAAGTTCGAATTCATTTCGTTGCGTAACGAAACCATTCTCATGCACACCTTTTTCTTCCACACGGAAGAGTGTGCACAGTCCTGAGCAAATGGATGTGTCCTTTCGGCCGAATTCGCGAAATCGCGCCAATCTTCGAAGTAGCCCATTCCAATCCTGGTATTAAAATTTTAATTTTTTTATTAAATAGAGGATCGGGAAAGAAGGAGAAAGGATGAGTGGGAAGCTCGTAACTTCCATTCGCACAGTGCATTGTGGTAATGCAATGGCGAAAGTTGAAAGTTGTGCCGGACCGGGACTCGAACCCGGTTTTGCCGCTTAACCGTTTCGGCCATCCGGACACGGTTGCTGACCGATCAGATTTCCAACTTATCGCACGCTCGTCCTCGTCCATTAACCTCCTATTCGTAAATTATTGATTCGCGACGTGTCCGACACAGAAAAATGGCTCTGAGCACTACGGGACTTAACTGCTGTGGTCATCAGTCCCCCAGAACTTAGAACTACTTAAACCTAACTAACCTGAGGACATCACAAACACCCATGCCCGAGGCAGGATTCGAACCTGCGACCGCAGCAGTTGCGCGGTTCCAGACTGTAGCGCCTAGAACCGCTCGGCCACTCCGGTCGGCTGCCCGACAAAGAACAGCACTATATATAAAAGAGCGCGACGGCTCCTTGACATTTGTTTTAGTACGGTTGCACTGTTATGATCCGAAGTCTAAGGGAATTAATAATTGCGAATAGGTGGTTAATAGACGAGAGATACTGCAGTGCAGCGTGTTATATGTTGAAAATATGAGTCTGTCACGAAACGTGTCCTGGTTGCCGAAGCGGTTAAGGCAACCGCTCACGAGTAGCGGTAAATCTGGGTTCGAGTCGGGGTGCGGCACAATTTTCAGCTTTCGCATTACCACAATGCACTGTGCGCCTAGAAGTCACGAGTTTCCCACCCTTACTTTCCATTTCTTTCTCCATCCTATTTCATATAAAAAAAAAAAAAAAAAGCCAGTTGCGTCATCACGACTGGTGTCCGTTCTGTCGGAGCTGCCGGACAGAACAGACACCACTCAGATGTATAAAAATTTTAATTGTCGGTATTTGGCAGGCAAGAGGCGGGAAAGGGGCGGCATTAAGCTCTGAACGCCAGAGGGGGCGAGAACGTAATATCCTGTTGGTTGTTTTTTTACCTGGTCGCAGGAAATTCACATTTAACACAGTCCACAGATCGGCGGAAGGCACTGGCCAAACATTTTCTCTTTGAAGGTGCAAAAAGCGCTAGGCGGGGTATTCCACACTTTCGTCCCCCTCAGTCACAGAATACCTGGACTCAACAGAGAAATTAAAGGAGACAAATAAAAGGAACATCGTGCTGATATGTGGAGCTAACTCGAATTTCCCATGGCGAGCCGTATCTGGTCTGTCATCTGCACAGCGTCTTACCATTCCTAGCCAATATGTATAATAAGACGAGCACCTCAACAGAGGGTTAAACGCTCAGAGTTCTAAATAGCCAAGAATGACGAGAGGTTAGTCGTACATTTTTATTTTTACACGCTTTCGATCTTAATTAATAATTTTTGCAGTATTGCCGGTTTCCGCTTGTTGTAGGCATAGTCATACGTGAACCGAGAAAGAAAGCAGATATGTAACTTAACAATTCCATAATTACACAAATGAAGCTTTCGTATAAAACATTATCGACATAATTTAAAACCTTGTGTTACATATAAAACCATTGAAAAGAATGAGTGCATACCTCTTGGGTGCCTTACCCTGGCACTTGTGCACAATCGTCGCTCACTTCACTCACTGTTTGATCTATTACAAACAACGGCTCCCCTTTGATGGGGTAAATGTGCCGCCCTCTTGGGGACGATGACTGGAAGAAGCTGAACCTGATGATCGTAAAAAATTATTAGTTGTGATCCAATCGGAGAAAAAGTAAAACGGCGTTCTAAACATTGTTGCGCTCATTAGACAATATATATATTAAATTAAGTCTTTTACATTAACCCCACATTCGCAATTACGTTAATCTTTGTAGTGTAAAACAAAAACAGAAAACACGGGAAAATCTTATAAATTTATTTGCCCTACCAATTTGGAAAAACCGGCTGTCGAATAATGAAATTAGGCGGATTACAGCTGTCGGTTATGTCTACAGTCCTGGCGAGAAACGATAGTTACGACATCCATAGCTATCAGCAATGGTCGAACAATGATGGACAGCATAGTTTTAGAGTTTCGTTTAAGCAACAAGTTAAGCCTTTGCTGTGCTTCAGGATGAAAAAACCCTCACCCCTCCCATTTAGAACCATATTTCCTCTATTTCATATGAGCAGCATTATATGTGGCACCTCAGGTCGTCATGCAAATTTGAATTAGACGAAACAAATAGTATTGTGCCACCATTGTTTTCCAAGTGGAAATAATTTGGAATAGACTTTTGGTATTTTAAGCCTCTTTTTCAGAGACTTTCCCTCCGCTGACATTTCTTCGTTCTCGCTCCCATTCGTCCTCATGTCATAACTGTTAATCTCGCAATACTCTACGTGTGGAATTTGTTTCATATTTAAAAACCAATTCCAGACAATGCACACACAACCGAGTGCTCCTCTATTGCTAAGGAGGGCGTGATAAACTAGACGCGTTCCGAAGGAAAAAAAAAGACAAGTGTGCAGTTTTAGCGCGGCAACCTTATGATGTGCGTCCGAGAGACTTGCTACGCATGTGATACTTTGATGTCATCAGTTATTTTAAGTACCCCCTATCTTGTGCCAAGCGAATTTTTTGTCATCGTCGTTTCGAGTGACGTAAACGTTTGTCGGTAAAGTCGGAAATATTTTTTTGTTACTGTTGAACCAGTTGTTGCCACGGCTTCTTTTGTCACTGCTATGTACGATTTCAGCAAGCATAATTTTACAAGAAAAGGCTTTTGATTATCTTTCTGAAGATGGGACATTTAATGTTGCAGGAAAAAAACCTGCTTTTCCGCCCTTTTCAATACTTCCCACCGTTAATGGTCTGCAAACCACTAATTTTAAACACACGTACGTGAGAATACGAGCCAAGTTGTAGCTTTTTTCCTATCCCTCCCCCCTGAATTCGGTATTCTGATGTCCTGTAAGTTTAAGCAGGCGGTTTCTCATTATCCAAGAAAACCCATAGTTCGTCTGTATTTTTCAGTCAATGGATGCTATCGAAATGACAGGTTCCATTAAGAAACGCGTGATATTGCATGGGCTTGGAGATATATGCTCAGAAACTGCACACAGCGCCAAACGCATTACACTGAAGTACCTTTGTCAGTTGCTTCCATTAAGAACATAGCGTGCGTGGTGATGAATGTCACACTACTCTTGAACAACGTATTAACACCAAGTTTTGATACTAATCAAGAAAATCGACGACGACGATAAATGCAGTGTTGTTGCAAATGTACAGAACAGAAACCGTGAGCAGAAAATGTGTTGACGATTTATTGAAATCCTTTCCGGGCTGTCTCGGTGAACTCGAGGCATAGTCGCTGCTTCGTCAAGCGGAGCTCGTGGTTTGGATTCCTGCTTCGGGCAACGTGAGTCAGTTTTATGTTTTCCGTGTGCCTGTCGTCACAGCTCATCGAAACAAAAGGGAAATTCGTGATGCGATATCATTTCCGCCATATCCGTAGGGGGTAAGATATCCAATTTACTCTTGGATCGATTCGGGCGTCGCATCCCTGACAGACGTCTGGAGGAATTTTGTCATTTCGTAATCACAGCGCGATACTGTCGCAGAGCGCAACTATTGAAGTAATGCAGTGATCGGAACGGAAAAGAAGCTTTGGATCTGCCATTTTCGGATCAACGGTCTAAAAGCGTAATGACAGACAACAACAGAAAACGTTGTTTAACTCTTAACGTGGATAACTTCCCGAATGCTGTGACGCCGTAATTGTCCATCTACATTGTGAAAATATAACCATTATAAACCTGAAGATGCGTCTCTACTGAGGAGAAACCGGTAGTTGCGAATAAAGCACCTTCATTCATCAACGAGGCTTTTGGAAACCCCTCATCATTCAGGGCTCTTTTAAATGTTGTAATTTTTAGGCTATAATAATTTGAATGTTTATAGAGAGTTGAATATTTTTTATTGTTATTTGTCGAGAAAATGTGATGGACGCTGGTGTAAAATCGCTTACTGTCTCTGAAATTGTCAAACAGAGGAATTGTGGATTAGTAAGGAAAGAGTTATAGCAATCATGCACAAACGTTAGACTAAGGAGACCTGTCCTCGTACTGTGGCGCCTAAATTGACTGATGATTAAAAGGCAACAAGGATGGAGTTTTTCTTGACGTATGTAACAGACTCAGCTTTCGTGCAAAACCATCGAAACATGTATGTGACACTGTACCACAGATCCAGAGTAAGACAGGCAACCACCATGGTAGCAGCACAGTTCTGTGCGCACCAACTCTAGACGACGTTGCACGTACTTGTGACATCAACGCTGCGATCAATTCCAGAAGCACCAGCCGCTGACAGTTCACAGGAAATTTATAAATGGTGCGGAAGGTGTGTTGTAACAGCCCAAACTTTAATACAGGTCAACTCTACGGGACACGTATCAGTTGGTTTTAACAGGGGACGTGGAATGTATACAAAGAAGTATGGCTCAAAACTTCATACTTGATTACCGACAAGAGAGTGTAAGAGACATGTTAAACAATCTTAACTCGCAGACACAACCGGAAATGCGTCATAGATCTTCTTAGAAAGCTTAGGCATCCATCTTTTTGGGCAGAAACTTGTTGATATGATGCAAATAAAAAAGCATAACAGCTCGCACGGAAGCGTACAAGCAGTCATAAATCTAATTCCACGCTCCGTCCGTTAATGGCACGGTAAGAAACTTTAATGTTTGGTACAATAAAGAATATCCTCTGTCATTCACTTCAGTGATACGCAGAGTACATCTATAACTGTAGGACTAGGCTTTTCCCTGTGTGTGAACTATAGAACAACTCGCGGGGATGCGAGCGGTTACAGTTTTCAAAATGAGCCGAAATTCGACATCCATCCTCACTGTCATTCTCAAGGCAGTAAATGCAGTGAGGATAGCTTTGTTAATATCAGTTCATAACTACATCTATACAGTATCTACATCTACATGTGTGCGGCTGATGCCGGCGGAGGTTCGAGCCCTCCCTCGGGCATGGGCGTGTGTGTTTGTTCTTAGGGTAATTTCGGTTAAGTAGTGTGTAAGCTTAGGGACTGATGACCTTAGCAGTTAAGTGCCATAAGATTTCACACGCATTTGAACATCTACATGGATTCTTCGCAAGCCACCGTACGGTACGTGGCGGAGGGTACCCTGTGCTACTCCTAGTAGTAGTAGTACTTGTACTTGTACTTGTACTTGTACTTGTCATTGTCATTTCCTTTCCTGTTCTTGTCCGCAGCTCGTGGTCTACGGTCGCGTTCTCGCTTCCCGAGCAGGGGGTCCCGGGTTCGATTCCCGGCGAGGTCAGAGATTTTCACCTGCCACGAGATGACTGGGTGTTTGTGTTGTCCTCATCATTTCATCATCATTCATGAAAGTGGCGAGATTGGACTGAGAAAAGGTTGGGAATTTGTACGGGCGCTGATAACTGCGCAGTTGAGCGCCCCACACACCAAACATCATCATCATCATCATCATCATCATCATCATCTCCTGTTCCACTCGCAAATAGAGCGAGGGAAAAACAGCTGTCTATATGCCTCCGTGTGAGCATTAATTTTTCGCATCTTCGTGGTCCTTACGCCCAATGTATATTGGCGGCAGTAGAATCGTTCGGCAGTCAGCTTCTAATGCCGGGTCGCCTTCCCTGCAGGGATTCCCATTCGAGTTCCCGAAGCATCTCGGTAACACTTACATGTTGTTCGAACCTACCGGTAACAAATCTAGCAGCCCGCCTCTGAATTGCTTGGATGTCTTCCTTCAATCCGACTTGGTGCGGATCCGAAACACTTGAGCAGTACTGAAGAATAGGTCGCACTTGCGGCCTATATGCGGTCTCCTTTACAGGTGAACCACTCTTTCTTAAAATTCTCCCAATATACCGAAGTCAACCATTTGCCCTCCCTACCACCGTTCTCAGATGCGCGTTCCACCTCATACCGCTTTGCAACGTCACGCCCAGATATTTAAACGAGTTGGCTATGCGAAGCAGGACACTAGTAATACTGTATCCGAACGTTACAGGTTTGATCTCCCTACTCATTCGCATTAACTTAAATTTTTCCACATTTAGGGCTAGCTGCTGTTCATCACGCCAACTGGGAATTTCGTCTAAGTCGTCTTGTATCTTCCTACAGTCACTCAACGTCGACACCTTATCGTACATCAGAGCGTCATCGGCAAACAACCGGAGATTGTTGCGCACCCTGTCCGCCAAATCATTTATGTATATAGAGAACAGCGGTCCTGATAAGCTTGAGTGCTTGTCAGAGAAGTCGTAGAACCATTTTGACTATTTCTCAGCCGTCCCACCCTCGAATAGCACAAGGGAAACGTTGACAGATAAATTTTTCAGTGTGAGCTCTCACTTATCTTATTACGATAATCGTTTCTCTGTATGTAGGTGGGAGTCAATAAAATACTTTTGCATTCGGAAGAGATATTTTGATGACTGAAATTTCGTCAAAAGATCGCGTTGAAATTTCGTGAAAAGATCTCGCCGCAATGAAAAGTGCCTTTGTTTTAATTATTGCCACCGCAACGTACGTATCATATCCGTGACACACACTCCCTATTTCGCTAGAATAGAAAAGGAGCTACCCTTGTCGGCCGGTGAGGCCGAGCGGTTGTAGGCGCTTCAGTCTGGAACCGCGCTACCGCTACGGTCGCAGGTTCGAATCCTGCCTCGGGCATGGATATGTGTGATGTCCTTAGGTTAGTTAGGTTTAAGTAGTTCTAAGTTCTAGGGGACTGATGACCTCAGATGTTAAGTCCCACAGTGCTCAGAGCCATTTTTTTTTTTTTTGTCCTGATAAAGGTCGCAGAGTCGTGTTTTGTGCTGCAGGTGTACGATTCAATTCAGTTTGAGATCAAAATTCGACAACACGTTTTGGCAATACACTAACAGTAGGCGTTTGAAGTAAACAGAGAAACAGCTTATAAAACACTAATACGACCTAATTTTGAGTACTGCTCGAGCGTTTGGCCTCCCTATCAGGTCGGATTGAGGGAGGACATAGGAGCAATTCAGAGGCGGGCTGCTAGATTTGTTACTGGTAGGTTTGATCATAACGCGAGTGTTACGGAAATGCTTCAGGAACTAGGGTGGGTGTCTCTGGAGGAAAGGAGGCGTTCTTTTCGTGAATCGCTACTGAGGAAATTTAGAGAACCAGCAATTGAGGCTGACTGCAGTACAATTTTACTGCCACTAATTATATTTCGCGGAAAGGCCACGAAGATAAGATAAGAAAGATTAGGGCTCGTACAGAAGCATATAGGCAGCCATTTTTCCCTCGTTCTGTTTGCGAGTGGAACAGCGAGAGAAGATGGTAGTTGTGGTACGAGGTACCCTCCGCCACGCACCGTATGGTAGACTGCGGAGTATGTATGTAGATGTACATTGCAGTAATATGACTGAAATTGTTTATCAGTGAAACTAGCGCGAGAGCGACTGCACTTGACCTATCGCCACCAGCGCAATTAACGACTAGGGTGCAAATGCAATCGTAATCCTACAGACGCGAAGTCGGCGCGGGACCGCAAATGCTGCGGGTGCGGCGGCGGTACTTAACGAAAATTAATGCTGCCCTTTGACTGCCGGAGCGTGGCGTTCTGCATCTCAGACATGCAGAGCGTTATGAATGCGTAAATTTTGTTCCGAATCAAGTTGAAGCGAGGGCGCAGAACCGTGTTACTATGGACTATTTCTCAGGGAACCGGCAACGCGCGAATGCGAGCTTTTCTCTTATTGGGACACTAATCCCCCCCCCTCTCTCTCTCTCTCTCTCTCTCTCTCTCTCTCTCTCTCTCTCTCTCTCTCTGTGTGTCTGTGTGTGTGTGTGTGTGTGTGTGTGTGTGTGTGTGTGTGTGTGTGTGTTGACGACGTTCTCCCTGCTGTTCTTGAGATGAGAAAGTTAATCACTTAGCTGTGTCTTAATTTGTACTTAATCAGTGGGAGGGAGACGGGCGCTGAAACCGAAAAATTTTCGGATTACTGCGATAAGAGCTCTTGCTCTTACGCCGATGTTGATATACCTGTACTTCGCAGTTTTTTGCCCCTCTAAATTTTAAATGGCCTTACTTCCCACTAATCCCTCGAGATGTAACTCAATTTTTAGTTAATCTAAGTAACTGTTCTGCCCAGCAGACTCCAGAAATACATAATTAATTACTGAAGGAGCAATAAAGCGAACTTTTTCATTACTTTAGTATAAAATCTTCCATTTACCTTTCTGCTGCATAAAGCGGGGTGGCACATAAGTTCTCTATATACATCTTTTCTATCCTTTTTCTTGTTCTGTTCGCCTGTAGGACATAGGAAGAACGACTATCGTTAAGCTTCCATATGAGTTCTAATTGCTCTGATTTTGCCCTTGAGGGTCACAACGCGAGACTTATATCGGAGGAAGAAATGTATTGGCCGACTATGCGTGGACCGCACGCTCTCGGAATTTTGTCAGTACACCTCTACTCGGTGCGCAATGCCTCTCTTGTAGCGTCTGCCACTAGAGCTTGACCAGCACCTCCTTAACACACCGTCGCTTACAAAACAAACCTGTGGCGAAACGCGACTCTCTTCTTTGGATCTTCTCTGTTTCCACTATTAACCATCACCTGTTTAGTTCCCAGACTAACGAGCAGTATTCAGGAAATCGTCGGACGAGGGCTTTTTTAAACTCCGTTCCTTTCTGAATAAATTTCAATTTGTTAAGGTTCTTCCAATTAATCTCACTCTGCCATTTGCTTTTCCTTCTACTAGTTTCATGTGGGTCGTACCGCTTCAGGTGGCTCCGAATGATACATCTAGATATTTTAGGATTATTATTTCTAATGATTTATCGCCAGTAATAGTGTAGTCGAGTGTGGCTCTATGGCAAACTGTCAGACAAAAACAGCTTGAAGATCCGAGGTTCTGTAGCTAGTAGTATCTCAGGTGTTTTTCTGTCCCTTTTCGCGTCTTCGCCTCTGGCAGTGATTTATTAGTCTGAAAATTGCCAAGCAGTGTTTCAGAGTACACTTCAAAATTCGCACGGGTTGGAGAAAAATATGGAAACAGCAAAAACACATTACGATGCCTAATACGGTGCAGGATTATTTGTTCATGAGACCCAGAAAATATTAGATACAGGCTCCCAGGTAGATGCCATTTTCCTTGACTTCCGAAAGGCGTTCGATGCAGTTCCGCACTGTCGACTGATAAAGTAAGAGCCTACGGAATATCATACCTGCTGTGTGGCTGGATTGAAGAGTTTTTAGCAAACAGAACACAGCATGTTGTTCTCAATGGAGAGACGTCTACAGAGACGTTAAAATAACCTCTCGCGTGCCACAGGGGAGTGTTATGGGACCATTGCTTTTCACAATATATATAAATGACATGGTAGATAATGTCGGAAGTTCCATGCGGCTTTTCACGGATGATGCTGTAGTATACAGAGAAGTTGCAGCATTAGAAAATTGCAGCGAAATGCAGGAAGATCTGCAGCGGATAGGCACTTGGTGCAGGGAGTGGCAACTGACCCTTAACATAGACAAATGTAATGTATTGCGAATACATAGAAAGAAGGATCCTTTATTGTATGATTATATGATAGCGGAACAAACACTGGTAGCAGTTACTTCTGTAAAATATCTGGGAGTATGCGTACGGAACGATTTGAAGTGGAATGATCATATAAACTAAATAGTTGGTAAGGCGGATGCCAGGTTGAGATTCATTGGGAGAGTCCTTAGATAATTTAGTCCATCAAGAAAGGAGGTGGCTTACAAAACACTCGTTCGACCTATACTTGAGTATTGCTCAGCAAAGTGGGATCCGTACCAGGTCGGGTTGACAGAGGAGATAGAGAAGATCCAAAGAAGAGCGGCGCGTTTCGTCACAGGGTTATTTGGTGAGCGTGATAGCGTCACGGAGATGTTTAGCAAACTCGAGTGGCAGACTCTGCAAGAGAGGCGCTCTGCATCGCGGTGTAGCTTGCTGTCCAGGTTTCGAGACGGTGCGTTTCTGGATGAGATATCGAATATATTGCTTCCCCCTATTTATACCTCCCGAGGAGATCACGAATGTAAAATTAGAGAGATTCGAGAGCGCACGGAGGCTTTCCGGCAGTCGTTCTTCCCGCGAACCATACGCGACTGGAACAGAAAAGGGAGGTAATGACAGTGGCACGTAATGTGCCCTCCGCCACACACCGTTGGGTAGCTTGCGGAGTGTAGATGTAGATGTAGAAACCCAGTAGCATCCCAAATAGCTTCCAGTCGTCTCAGAATCGAAAAATACAGGCGCTGTACGGTTTTCAAGGTTATCTTACACCATTCTTCCTGCGAACAAGTGGCAAGTTGGGGTAAAGATGATGATGATGAATAGCCATGACGCATCCTTCTCTCCATAGTAGACCACAGTCTGAGTAATATTAAAATCTGGTATCTGTGGTAGGCACGGGAAATGCGACAACTCATCCTGGTGCTCACAATACCAATCCTAGACAATGCGAGCTGTGTGAACAGCGGCCGTGTCGTCTTGGACCACACCATCACCACTGGGATACAAACACTGCACCATGTGATGGACCTGATCAACCGAAACGATAACATTATCTTTGGCAGTAATGCGACATTGCAGAATAACCGTGGAGGTCATGGAATACCACGGTATGGCTCCCCAATCATCATCGAACCTCCCCACCCATGTTTCATTCCTGGGACGTCGGCTAGAGGTTGCAAACAGTGTGAAACAAATCTCATCCGACCAAATGACTCTTCCATTGCTCCATAGTCGACGTTTGCTGGTTTCGGGGCCACGTTTCCCTGTTACGAGCATCACTGATGAGTGGTTTTGGGATTCCATCTCTCCCTGCTTATGAAGCTCCCTTCGAGTTGGCAGTGGTCGTGAATTGTTGCGACACTCAGTTCAAGAGTGACTTTTCAAGCTGTCATTGTCTTATTTCTAGCCACAATCCTCTTCAATAAACATTTGTCCCAGTCATTCAACACACACTTTCGTGCGCTTTATGAGTTAACGGATGACGTTTTTTCGCTTTTCCTGTATGCGGTATAAATCTTCACAACTTAGCTACCCAAAACGCTGTTCTGACCACGACTGACCATTGCACGGATTGAGGAGATTGCACAGGTGGCGTTAGTGGTCAGATACAACAGTGCAACCTGCAGGATTGGCAAGTATCTGCATCTATGTTCAAGCAAGGATTTCTCGCATTGTTTCCATCCCCTGTTGGCTCTCTTATAAATGACTGGGTAAGTCAGTTCAAAGGTGAACGAAGACAAGAGCATACCTCTTGCATATGACCGCGAATAGTAAGCACTGGCGGTATTCAAAGCGAGCTACACTTTACATAGTGTGATCGAACAGTAACGGGTCTGCCTGTACGCTGTACGCAACATTAAATATTGTTTGTCTCACGGTTTGTTGCGAGCATTTAGACCGAGTGTCGACTTACATGACAGTGCCACAGCTTATTGTATTCAGGCAACTCCCCATTTGGCCTCACTAGCTGAGTGGGCGTAATTCCTGATCCTCCTACTACATAGAAAGTTGAGATGATCACGATATCGAAGCTGACACTGCCGTTCAGCAAACATCACTGCTAATCACCATACATATTAAAATCCTTACTCATGTTAGCGGCAGGACTGACCCACCATCAATTGCTTAGTAGTAAGCAGCGTCAGTGAACGCTTCCAAACAGAACCACATTTCTTTTTTCTTCTTCAACGCAGCTAAATGATGTAGGTCCATACTCGCGGGTGTCACAGAAGCCCGGACCGGCGAATGCCAGCCCCTCTCCTCTCGTTATGAATGCAGGTCGCAGTGCCAGCACAGGACTGTGGAGCCGTCCCTAGCGCTGTCGCAACACCTAGAGGAATCCCCAACGTCGAAGACGTGAAAGCGGCAGTCTTGTGTGGAGCAGACGAAACTGGAACCGAAAAATCTAAAAAGCTAATTTCTAATGAACCCCTAAAGCCTTCTGAAAGTTTTGCAAATACACTCCTGGAAATTGAAATAAGAACACCGTGAATTCATTGTCCCAGGAAGGGGAAACTTTATTGACACATTCCTGGGGTCAGATACATCACATGATCACACTGACAGAACCGCAGGCACATAGACACAGGCAACAGAGCATGCACAATGTCGGCACTAGTACAGTGTATATCCACCTTTCGCAGCAATGCAGGCTGCTATTCTCCCATGGAGACGATCGTAGAGATGCTGGATGTAGTCCTGTGGAACGGCTTGCCATGCCATTTCCACCTGGCGCCTCAGTTGGACCAGCGTTCGTGCTGGACGTGCAGACCGCGTGAGACGACGCTTCATCCAGTCCCAAACATGCTCGATGGGGGACAGATCCGGAGATCTTGCGGGCCAGGGTAGTTGACTTACACCTTCTAGAGCACGTTGGGTGGCACGGGATAAATGCGGACGTGCATTGTCCTGTTGGAACAGCAAGTTCCCTTGCCGGTCTAGGAATGGTAGAACGATGGGTTCGATGACGGTTTGGATGTACCGTGCACTATTCAGTGTCCCCTCGACGATCACCAGTGGTGTACGGCCAGTGTAGGAGATCGCTCCCAACACCATGATGCCGGGTGTTGGCCCTGTGTGCCTCGGTCGTATGCAGTCCTGATTGTGGCGCTCACCTGCACGGCGCCACACGCATACGACCATCATTGGCACCAAGGCAGAAGCGACTCTCATCGCTGAAGACGACACGTCTCCATTCGTCCCTCCATTCACGCCTGTCGCGACTCCACTGGAGGCGGGCTGCACGATGTTGGGGCGTGAGCGGAAGACGGCCTAACGGTGTGCGGGACCGTAGCCCAGCTTCATGGAGACGGTTGCGAATGGTCCTCGCCGATACCCCAGGAGCAACAGTGTCCCTAATTTGCTGGGAAGTGGCGGTGCGGTCCCCTACGGCACTGCGTAGGATCCTACGGTCTTGGCGTGCATCCGTGCGTCGCTGCGGTCCGGTCCCAGGTCGACGGGCACGTGCACCTTCCGCCGACCACTGGCGACAACATCGATGTACTGTGGAGACCTCACGCCCCACGTGTTGAGCAATTCGGCGGTACGTCCACCCGGCCTCCCGCATGCCCACTATACGCCCTCGCTCAAAGTCCGTCAACTGCACATACGGTTCACGTCCACGCTGTCGCGGCATGCTACCAGTGTTAAAGACTGCGATGGAGCTCCGTATGCCACGGCAAACTGGCTGACACTGACGGCGGCGGTGCACAAATGCTGCGCAGCTAGCGCCATTCGACGGCCTACACCGCGGTTCCTGGTGTGTCCGCTGTGCCGTGCGTGTGATCATTGCTTGTACAGCCCTCTCGCAGTGTCCGGAGCAAGTATGGTGGGTCTGACACACCGGTGTCAATGTGTTCTTTTTTCCATTTCCAGGAGTGTATCAAACTAGATGCGCAAGTTGACATTTTCCCACCGAGCCAACGAGCCACAGAGTCACACTCTGAGATGTTTGTAATCCGTATAAAAATGTAAACGATGAGTTTTCGTTATTTATAAACACGATGAAAACTCAAAGGTGAAAAGTACTAACTGAATACAAGCATATCTTTAAAAAGGAATTACTGTGAAAAGAGAATGAAAAGTACTCAGCAAGTCAGAATAACTGCAAGGGTGGAAATTATACCAGTGTTAAAATTCCATTTGACATTCCTTGCCCACATTACATCTACGTAGCCCCGCAGTGTACCAGTAAACACTCCCTCCTCCCCATCTTCCTATTACCTCGGCGGAAAAAAACACTGTCCGTACCGCTCTGTATAATCTCAAATATCTGTAATTTCGGTGCTGTGGCTATTGCACGAGATATTTGTAACAGAGTAGTTTAGAGACTCACTTTGGAAAGAGGGGTCCAGGAATTTAAAGCGTAAGTATCTCCGCGCTACACAAAAGTGTGTTTTTGTAACGTTTCCCACAGCAGACTGTCGAGAACGTCTGTGACTCTGACGCTGACAGCAAACCCATGTCGAATCGAGCAGCTCTTCTTTGAATCTTTCCTATTCCTTCTGTTAACCATACTGTTCAGAATTCCTGAACGTCGAATGATATTCTATGACTGATCGAACGAGGATTTCGTAGCCGATCTCTTTCGTGTCTTCTGCAATGCTACATGTTCAGGGGAGAGAGCAGTATAGGATGAATATTGTAAGAAATGTCAGTATGTTGGATGTAGAAGGTTTGTAAATTTGAGATGGTGTACAGAACAGAAGAAACTTAGTGTCGAAAACAGCAGTAGATAAAGAAACTAAGCGTCAGACTTTGAATTGGCGGCAGTCGTCCGTGCAAGGCAGTTTGCTACGCTGTCTACATCTACATCTACTTCTACATTTATACTCCGCAAGTCACGCAACGGTGTGTTGCGGAGGGCACTTTACGTGCCACTGTCATTACCTCCCTTTCCTGTTCCAGTCGCGTATGGTTCGCGGGAAGAACGACTGCCGGAAAGCCTCCGTGCGCGCTCGAGTCTCTCTAATTTTACATTCGTGATCTCCTCGGGAGGTATAAGTAGGGGGAACCAATATATCCGATACCTCATCCCGAAACGCACCCTCTCGAAACCTGGACACCAAGCTACACCGCGATGCAGAGCGCCTCTCTTGCAGAGTCTGCCACTTGAGTTTGCTAAACATCTCCGTGACGCTATCACGCTCACCAAATAACCCTGTGACGAAACGCGCCGCTCTTCTTTGGATCTTCTCTATCTCCTCTGTCAACCCGACCTGGTACGGATCCCACTTTGCTGAGCAATACTCAAGTATAGGTCGAACGAGTGTTTTGTAAGCCACCTCCTTTCTTGATGGACTAAATTATCTAAGGACTCTCCCAATGAATCTCAACCTGGCATCCGCCTTACCAACTATTAAGTTTATATGATCATTCCACTTCAAATCGTTCCGTACGCATACTCCCAGATATTTTACAGAAGTAACTGCTACCAGTGTTTGTTCCGCTATCATATAATCATACAATAAAGGATCCTTCTTTCTATGTATTCGCAATACATTACATTTGTCAATGTTAAGGGTCAGTTGCCACTCCCTGCACCAAGTGCCTGTCCGCTGCAGATCTTCCTACATTTCGCTGCAATTTTCTAATGCTGCAACTTCTCTGTATACTACAGCATCATGCACGAAAAGCCGCATGGAATTTCTGACACTATCTACTAGATCATTTATATATACTGTGAAAACCAATGGTCCCATAACACTCCACTGTCCATCGGCCGTACCGAACGAGGTGACATAGTGGTAAGATATTGGACTCGTACTCAAAGTACGGTATTGCAATGCTTGTGTTAAGAAGAAGTATGCAATGTTCCTTCAAACATAAGTACATGTCCGAAGGAACATTCCATCATTCTTCTTAATAACACAGGGACTGTAGTGCCGTATTTATCCGCCGATACCAGGCAGCAACTTTCAGATAAAATTGTCCTCCCCCGTAGGTAAATTACATAATGTGATTACGAGTATAGGTTGTGATTCGAAACGACGACGTATGGAAATTTGGGTCTGGCCTTCAATGGTACACTGATAGCCGAAGCGACCGCTCAGATAAGCAGGAAATCCGGGTTCGATTCCCGGTCCGGCACAAATTTTCATTGTCATTCTCTTGTAAGCTGATGACTGTTCGCATTCGCAACTGCGAATACATTTCATGTATTTCGTATTCTGAAGAACGGCGGTTTTTATATCTGTCCAGTCATACTGATTTAAGTTTTCCGCGATTTCTCTAAATCGCTTAAGGCGAGTGCTTGGATGCTTCCTTTGAAACAACTTCGACACTCCAGAATGAGATTTTCACTCTGCAGCGGAGTGTGCGCTGATATGAAACTTCCTGGCTGGTTCTGCAAGGTTCGCAGGAGAGCTTCTGTAAAGTTTGGGAGGTAGGAGACGAGGTACTGGCAGAAGTAAAGCTGTGAGGACGGGGCGTGAGTCGTGCTTGGGTAGCTCAGTTGGTAGAGCACTTGCCCGCGAAAGGCAAAGGTCCCGAGTTCGAGTCTCGCTCCGGCACACAGTTTTAATCTGCCAGGAAGTTTCAACTTCGACACTAATGACCTCATCGCTGATGGGACGTTAAACCTCAATCTGCCTTCCTTCCGCTGAGCCGTTTGTGTGAGAAGCGGCTGGATATATCGATTGCGAGTTACACCTGAGCTGTCATCTATCGTCTCCGGGACACCTCCGTGGTCTAGTGGTTGGCATTGTTGGCTACTAATACAGAAGTCCCATTTCTATTCCTGTGGGCCACATCGGAATTACCGGTGGTATAAATGGTGCCCGCACAGCCTTTTGAAGCCGCACGAAAAGGTAATCGATAAAATAAATTGCGAAACTGACACAAGCCGCCGAGGTGGCTTCAGATTGATAGGCTCGTCCCGTGCGGGATGGCCCACGACGTTGTCAGCGTGTGGCACGCGCGCTGTCAGCGAAGCGAAACACGCAGGTCTGGGGCGCGAGTTGCAGCTTGTGAGAGAGCGCGCAGCTGACACCTGGCCCTGGCTCGGGGACCCGGGCAGCCGTCTCGCCGCTGCCTGCCGCCCGAAATAGCGCGGGGGTGCCATTCCCACCGGAAACCATTTGCCTCCGCCTCTGAATCGCCTTCACCGCTCCGAGATTTCTTCTGAGTGCCATTTGGCCACTCTGGCCTCTCTGATACTAGAGGGAACGGAGAGTCGTGCGACTGTTCTCGTAATCTCTCGCGCAACGACCGCAACTCAAAAGTTAAATTCAAAATAAAAGTAAAAGAACAGCTCTAAAAAGCGTGTGTAGACGTAGCCGTATTCGCTGTCACTTCCGCTATTGAAAGTTACGAACAGTTGCACGTAACACGGTTTGGATACGACTTGAAGTTGCATCAGCCTTTTCCATTCATGAACATAACAGAATTACCTTCTTTTCTATACTCGCGTTTTGTCAGTTGTTAACGGTTCGAAGTGAGGTAGACGGGCTACGCATTTGAAATAACGCACAGCGACTGAAGTTTCCACAGCCTAATGTAATTCGTAATCTGTATTTACACCCTGTAACCCAACTAGCATGAAATTACGGGACAGAGGAATCATTTACCTACTTTCTTGTTCTATATCTGTAGGATGCGAAGCAGATTGCGTCTACGCCTGCTTCAGTATACACCCAAATTTTTGACACTTATTAATTATTGTGAGTAATGGATGAAGAGTAATATATCTTAATTCGCCCATGAATGTAGGCTCTCATAATGTTACGAGCAGTCGGCCGGAGTGGTCGAGCGGTTCTAGGCGCTTCAGTTTGGAACCGCGCGACCGCTGCGGTCGGGTTCGAATCCTGCCTCGGGAATGGATGTGTGTGATGTCCTTAGGTTAGTTAGGTTTAAGTAGTTCTAAGTTCTAGAGGACTGATTACCTCAGTTGTTAAGTCCCATAGTGCTCAGAGCCATTTTTTTTTCTTTTATTACGAGCTGTGATTCACGTAATCTTCCTCCGGAGTTCTTTGAGTATCCCCATAGCGTTCTTACGCGAATAGAGAAACCACGTATGTATGCTGACGATCATTAATACCGTGTAGAAGTTTTCAGACAACTGACGGGAATTCAGCCAGGTAATAATTACAGCTATCGCCGATTATTTCGGCGGGCGTTCACCCCGCTATTTTCGAGGCACGAACCCAAACGGACAGGCGACATACAAGCAAATTAAAAAAAAAAAAAAAAAAAAAAACGGTTCAAATGGCTCTGAGCACTATGGGACTCAACATCTTAGGTCATAAGTCCCCTAGAACTTAGAACTACTTAAACCTAACTAACCTAAGGACATCACACACACCCATGCCCGAGGCAGGATTCGAACCTGCGACCGTAGCAGTCCCGCGATTCCGGACTGCAGCGCCAGAACCGCTAGACAGCAAATTTAAAACCTCGGTTTTTGGAGTAATTCAGGAAAGATAACAAACACACGCACGCACGCACGCACGCACACACGCACACACGCACACACGCACACACGCACACACGCACACACGCACACACGCACACACGCACACACACACTGAACACCAGTGCCACCAAAGATGACCAAAGTCAGAGGTATCGATAGTGAAAGACTACGAACTAGCAGGTGAGGTTTGAAAATTGTATACGCCAGGACAAACGCAGGTCTCACCTTTTAGAAGTTTTGTAACTGTCTTCTTCGTCGGTAAGCTACATTTCCTTAACAGTATCTGTATGACTCGCTCTATTCATATCATTTCTAACGGTCGTCATCAATGCAAATTAAGCGTGAGATCGTGTAAAGTAAAATTCTTTCGTAGAGGAAAAACAGAACACAAAATGAAAATTTAGAACTATTCCAAATATACCACATTAAATATCGTATAATATCACTTTGGAGAGGGGCATGTGCTTTCATGTCATCATCACTGATGAAGTAAAGAGGACGATGAGACCACTTGTCAGAAAAGACTTTTGGAAGATTTTACACATATAACTTCTATTTTATGCTACATTCACTCGTTATTTCATGTTCGCTAGACGTGCATCAGATATTTCGTTCTGTCTACATCGTGAAATGTACTTAATGCAAGCTCATGTGTCTTATTTTTAGCAGACAGCGGAGAGATAAGTATACATGTTGTCTTGCACAAGTAGTGAAACATAAACGTTATTACAGCGTTGAAATCTTTCTAACCGTCCATTACGGACGAATTATTTTACACGAATTTTCCTAAGTGAAATTGTACTAGCGGTTTACTGTGGGGGAATGAAATCTTTTAAATTATTACTATCCTACAAAGAAACCGCGCAATACTATTACCAATAAAATGTACAGTCGTTGCTTTTATGTTTCGTTCGAATATGTATCTCACCGTGTAGCTGCACATCGTTTTTCCGCCACGCGCCTTTCCATGGTGATCAGAATAAATGCGAAAGCATGCTGTATTTTGTCGGCACTAAATTTTCATTCCTCGCTTCCTGTCGATATTTTTCTGTACTGCAGGCAGTGGCTTAATACTACTTAATGTTTCCGCGCCACTGGCGTCATTAAAACTCGGGCACTTGTAATCGGATTGGCCAAGTTTAGGAATATAAATCAGCCGCACTCTTTATTAAGGAACTCTTTCGGAACTGTCGTGGCATGACTTCTGGACTGCAGAAAAACTTCTAGGGAAGTATGGAGGAACTGTAATCTGAGTGCTGATGGAAGTTCTGTCGTGCGTTTGCTGCTGTTTAAATTTTTTTGTCTTGGAATCACACAATTGCAGAAGTCTATTTTCGTCACACTTTTTTGCGTTGTTTGCCGTGTTTGAAGCACTGAATATACAGACTTCTGTGTTCTGTCTTCTTCATGTATTATGTACGCCGGAGCAACAAAGATGAGCGGTTTAAATGTGTGTGGAAGAAAGATACGTTCAGTGTCTATGCTCATGTGGCGAAAAATAGGCCCTCGAATGATGAGTATGGATGGGAGTAGAAAGTGGGCGAGCTTATTCGAGTCGCTCAATCTTTTTTGACAGGCTATTACATCTGCATATTGACAATACTGTTTAGGCCTCGTTCTATTACCTCTAGCAGGACAATTTGTGGCGATCCGAATTCTATAGAAGGCGCACCCAGCGGTTGAGAATTGATGGAGAACATTGAGACATGTCCGGTTGTCGTATTTTTTGCAGCGGTGAACCGAAGCTTCTAAAAGTCTTTGGGGCAGTCTCTGTAGCCTGTAATGTTAACATCCTACAGCTATTAAACTGCAGCGCAGCGCAGCCCATAAAATAGCTTTGAGAAAGTGTTAAACTGTAACACCAGTAGCCTCGTCCCACTCTGCGGTCTTTGCACTCAGTTTTACGGTTAGCGCTTTTGTTCCTGTTCGAAGCTAAGAGGGAAGAAGTTAACAACTGTCGTGTTTGTTTTTTGGTAAGGATGGAGTTAAGGGAAATTGCTGAGAAATTTAAGTGCTTATGCCGCATCTGCCATTCGTATGCGCAGTATTAGCTTATAACCATAAACCTGACGATTCTTTTCTCACATTGCCAACCAGATGGAACTGAAATTTTTGGTTCAGCGAGCTAGGGAGTTTTGCCAGGGCAAACGTGTGCCGAACACGATACTGACGATCACATTTTTCTCCAACATTTTGACGACTGGAACGGTGTTCGAAATACTGTTCAGAAAAGAGAAATCTATGACCCAGTGCGTTTTACTGGACAGCGAATGTTTATCAGATAGGAGATTAACATCAGGTGTGTCATAAAAAAGCGTTATGGGACTTACGAGGTTATAAATACATATACACTGATCGGCCAGAACATAATGTTCTGCCTGATCAGTGTAAGCGATTTATCGGTTAAGATCAGCACCACCATTAGACTGATCGCTGATAATACTGTTGTCACATGAAAGTATCGTCGCTGTACGGTCGTAAGAAAAGGTAGAAAGACGTTGACAAGATTTCCACTCTGTGAAATGTATGGCAGCTCTCTGTAAATGTTGAGAAATGCAAGATAATGCCCATAACAAACTCAAATAACACAATTCTATCCGTTTTGAAGGTGCTACCATTTACCGTCTCGTAAAGTCGTCAGATGATCAAAACCAAGTACAAAATGATTTACACAACATAATTTATGGTGCGAAAAGTGGCAATTGCCTCTAAATAATGGAAACTGTGAAGTCATCAACTTGAGTACTAAAAGGAAGCCGGTGTGGCCGAGCGGTTCTAGGCGCTTCAGTCTGGAACGGCGCGACCGCTACGGTCGGAGGTTCGACTTCTGCCTCGGGCATGGATGTGCGTGGTGTCCTTAGGTTAGTTAGGTTTAAGTAGTTCTAAGTTCTAGGGGACTGATGACCTCAGATGTTTAGTCCCATAGTGCTCAGAGCCATTTAACCTAAAAGGAATCCGCTAAATTTCGATTACACTATAAATCACGCAAATTTAAAAGCTGTGAATTTAACTAAATACTTAGGGACTACAGTTATGTATAGCTTAAATATGAACGGTCACATAGATAACGTTGTGGAAAAAGCAAACCAAAGAGTGCGATTTACTGGTAGAACATTTAGAAGGTGCGACAGATCAATAGAGTACACTTGTCCTACCACTTCTCGGTATTGCTGCACGGTGTGGCATCCGCAACAGATACGATTGACGGAGGATTCAAATGGCTCTGAGCACTATGGGACTTAACATCTGAGGTCATCAGTCCCATAGAACTTAGAACTACTTAAACCTAACTAATCTAAGGACATCACACACTCCATGCCCGAGGCAGGATTCGAACCTGCGACCGTAGCGGTTGCGCGGTTCCAGACTGAAGCGCCAAGAACCGCTCGGTCACACCGGCCGGCCTTGACGGAGGACTTCGGTGAAGTTCAAAGGAGGACAGCTCGTTTTTTTGTATCGAAATAGAGAGAGATAGAGAGAGAGAGAGAGAGAGAGAGAGAGAGAGAGAGAGAGTCACGAATGTGATATGCGAATTGGGGTGGCAATGATTAAAACAAAGACGTTTCTCGTTGCCACAGAATCTTTTCACGAAATATGAACCACCATCTTTCTCCTCCGAATACGAAAATATTTTGTTGGCGCCCACCTACATAGGAAGAAATGATCATTATTACAAAATAAGAGAAATCACAGAGCTCGCACGGAAAGATTTGTGTCCCTTTTTCCCGCGCGCTGTTCGAGAATGGAACGGCAGAGAAATAGCTTGACTGTGGTTCGATGAATCCCCTGCCAGGCAGTAATTGTGAATTGCAGAGTAGTCATGTGGATGTAGGTGAACAGTCAGTAAAAATGTGACACATTCTGAAGCGATATCGTCATTAAACAACTAACTTTCGGAGCTCGATTTTGTACTGATAGTTTTTGAGAACTTCTGGGACTGGATACAGACCGAATTGTATGTGCCCTTTCTTAAGACTGTTAGAGATCTGAAATCATACTTCAATTCTGTAATAGCGTAGAAAATAGATTTTAGTGTCTTCTTGGTAATCCGGGATTTTAGGAATTCGAAAGTGGAACGTCGTTTTGAAAGAGCCCTTTTCTTGTATCATTTGATTTGACGAAACCGTAAACTAAAGCCAAGTTCATTCGTCTATGTCGATGATGCTCATAAGCCAATATATCTTAATTTTAAATTTTCGTAGTATCACTGTGCGCAGGAGTCGCAGTGTGGTGTCTTCTCCTCTGCCAAGCAGTTTACTACCCGCAAAGAACAAAGCTGGATTATTTTAATGACGTCTTGCAGAATGTTGCAGAGTGATGTGAACTCACACGGACAGGCCTAAGAATTCTCTTACCCGGCAGTCGCTCTTCTCTCTCTCTCTCTCTCTCTCTCTCTCACACACACACACACACACACACACACACACGAGCGCACGCGCGCGCGCGCACACACAGCAGTTGGTCCTTGTCAATGTTCTTTTCGGCGATCGGTCAGGGAGGTCTACCGCAACGAGGAGTGTCCTGGAGACTGGCTTAAACTGTACAAAACATCTGAATATGTATATAAACTTTCAGAAGGGCTGGTCCAGTGCAAGAACCCTCCACCCTCCTCACCTCCAGTATCCTAGCGTTACTAGCTACCATCAGTCACTGCGAAGATCTTGATATGAACCGATAAACAGCCACTGAAAAACAGGTAGGATAAACTGGAAGTCTTGACTAAAGCATGTCTAAAAACTGGTTTCACCTTGAAGCACAATAGAAGGCTTTAACTTCCCCGCCTCGTAATACAAGACTTTCCTGGTACGAGTAACAGTTTCTTTGTACTTTTCCGTAAACCACTGTCTATATGGTTTCTTACGCAAGATCACGTTTGATTCAGTACCTGAGTATGCGTAAGCTACCTGTTAACTGGTGTGTCGACAGAATAAGAAGTTTCCCATTTTCACCGAGACGCCGACTATGCTCCTCTTGGCATAATATAGTTTTAAATAACGACGAGGCACGGTAAAGCGTCGGTAAAGACAAATGTAATGCTTGATGTTAGTCAGTTTTATGTTTTGATCACTTGGAGCAATTTCTCCTTTAGTTCACTTTTGCAGAGTGCAAAAATATTTGCTAAAAATTAACACAGACGTTTCCTCGCATTTTCTTGTAATGCCCTGAATCCTGTCGCACTTCGCTTTAACGAGGCACAATGCCTACAATTGCGCACACGTCGACGAGTGCAGAAGCTCGGTAGGAGAAGACACATCAGCGTATGCCCTGACTTTCTCCATTTCGTTTACGATTTGTCTGCCCTCATCTAAGGGACATAGCTGTTCCACAGTTACTGCCTCACTAACTCCGTAAAGTTTATAGCAGATTTTTCTTTGGCCTGCGAAATGGAGAAACTTGTTTCGTCTTCGGCAGCATCCAACTCGAGTAGCAATTCGGCGATCACAAGAACCTCACGGGAGTATTGTCCCGTTTCCTCTGTTATTTCATTTCTCGTTTCTGAGATATTACGTGTCTCTTGGAGAGCGATCTGAGAGATGCTCCTCCCGAAGAACAATTTGTTCGATAGTACCCTGGCGACGGTCTCCAGCTACTTCATCACCTCCGCTCCTCGAAACTGCCGGCGGACGATATCCAGGCTCTGGAGGGTACTTCGCATCAATTTTAGCCACACTGTTCTACTCTGTTCGTGTGTGGAGCTAGAGCAAAAATTACTGCACGCTCCCAATCTCTCTCGAGTATTTCTCCAGGTCCCTAAGCAAAACTTAATCAGAGGCACGATATACCTCCAATACGAGATCTCGGTATTTACTTAACAGGGCTCCGTGGGAACCACGTAGCCTTTCTGCCAAAGATTTCCAACTAAGTCCCTTAGAGTATTTGTGTTACACTTTCGTATGGGCTGTACCGACATGTTTATGATCCTAGCAGCGCGTCCCCCATAATCGTCCCAACAAATCTAACTATTCGATTCGCCTTCCATACTACCGATTTTGCGTATTTGACAAATTTCCTTACACGTCGTAGTCTCTCTCCTGTATTTTAACGGTGTGAGACGATACCGAGATTTGGTAGTAAACGTGAGTACTATCTGGTCCTTTCTCTTTGTTACGGGCATTATCTTGCAATTCTCCGCATTTAAAAAGAACTTTCATCTAGGGCACCACTTGGAAACACTGTCTAGATCTTTCTGCATTTCTTTACAATCAAACACTGGAAATGCCTTTCGTATCGTCATCGAACAAACACAGAGCGAGGTAGCGCAGTTGTTAGCACAGTGGACTCGCATTTGGGAGGACGACGGTTGAAACCCGCATCCGGCCATTCTGATTTAGGTTTTCCGTGATTTCCCTAAATCGCCTAAGGCAAATGCCGGGATGGTTCATTTGAAACGGCTTGGGCGCTTTTCTTCCCTACCCTTCCTTAATCCGAGCATGCGCTCAGTCTCGTTGTCGACGGCACTTTCAAATGGCTCTGAGCACTATGGGAATTAACACCTGAGGTCATCAGTCCCCTAGAACTTACTACTACTTAAACCTAACTAACCTAAGGACATCACACACATCCATGCCCGAGGTAGGATACGAACCTGCGACCGTAGCGGTCGCGCGGTTCCAGACTGAAGCGCCTGGAACCGCTCGGTCACTCCGGCCGGCCGATGGGACTCTTCCCCCTCCTCCTACTCCGTTAACAAACAAACGGAAAGTAAGGCTCATGTTGTATCATTTATGAATACTGAGAATGTAGCAATCCCATTGCGTTTTACTTAAGTCACATTCGATGTTAATTTCGTTTCTGTTGAATATAAATCACTGGTTTTGTTGTCGTTGTTGTTGTTGTTGTCTTAGTCCGAAGACTGGCTTGATGCAGCTCTCCACACTACTCCTTCCTGTGCAAGCCTCTTCGCCTCTGAACGACTGCTACAACCTATATCCTTTTGAACCTGCTTACTGTGTTCATGTCTCGGTCTGTCTCTACAATTTTTATTTCCAGGCTTCCCTTCAGTACTAAATTTGAGAGACCTTGATGTCTCAGAATGTGTCCTATCAATAGATCCCTTCTTTTAGACAAGTTATGCCACAAATATCTTTTCTCCCCAGTTCTATTCAGTACATCCTCATTGGTTCTATGATCTACCAATCCAATCTTCAGCATTCTTCTGTAGCTCCACATTTCAGTAGATTAAGTTCTCTTCAGAAATGAACTGTTTGTATTCCACGTTTCACGTCCAGAAGAAGCTATACCCCAGACAGATACCTACAGAAAATGCTTATTAACACTTCAGCCTGTATCCCATATTAACAAATTTCTATTCTTCAGAAAGGCTTTTCTTGCCGTTGCCAGTCTACATTTTATATCCTCCCTATCATCTATTACTTAATATTCTCCGAGCTAATGACATATCTGTGAAACTAATACGTGTGTTCGTATCTTGGTTTCACTTGGCAATATGGCAAAGTGCTGAGCACATTTCGAAAATCTAGGAAGACAGAACTAACCTATTCATTTACGAATACTGTTTTCAGAGTACTATGAGTGGAAAAAATGTAGCATTGTTTCAAATGACAGTTTTTTTCCGAACGCTGTCTGTTCCTTGAGAGAAGCTTTTCCACCAGGAATGCCATTATTTTTTAACTAAGAATATAGTGTAGCATCCTGCAAAAGAGCCATTATAGATATTCCTTTAATTCTATGCACCCAGTCTTTAAGCCTTTTTATAAGCAGGAGTGACTGCTCTTTTCCAGTTACCTGAGGCTTCGCTGCTCTATTGATTCTCTATTAAAATGAACTTGTAAAGGGGTTAATTGTGCACCGCATCCAATAGTAAGAGGAATTCCGTAATGGCTTGGTGCGTAGTTCGTTTTGAGGCACTGCTTTTTTTTTTCATTACTGGCTTATTTTAATGTCACCCATTTGTGAAGTTGTGCGACGGTGTAATATTGGCATTATTTGTATGCTAGTGCGTAAATTCATTTTTAAATGCATAATATAACATTTCGATTCCTTGTGTGTTGCCTTCAAATCAGAAAACTTTTATGGGCTTTACGAGTGGTTATTAATTGCTTTCTATCAGTTTCATTACATTCTGTTTTGCAGCAAAAGTGTAGTTACTTCTGTTTTTGCAATATTCTTAGATTGGTCCCTTTAAATTAAGAGGGTCTTCCCGTGTTTTTATGAAGTTACTTAATATGCATATGTGTAAAGTCGGTTTATGTGTTACGGATTTAACCATAACTCTTCTACGAATGCCAGATTGGAACTAAAAAATAAATGTGCGTTCTATACAACAACTACCTAACCACCTGCTCTCGTTCTACGATCCTTTACGCGTCCACCACCCACCACTGTTCGAGAAATCTACAGCAGAATTCGTCACAGAATCGACGAAAATTTTAATGTAAGCACTCCAGACTAAGAGGACCCCGACCACTCGCAGAACCGTACGACAACTGGTCACCTGTGTTTTTGACAGTCCCCAACCACATCGACAATAGTCTCAAATCGTAGACGACAGATGTCGTTTGTGCTGGAGTGACCGACAATCTGCAGCTGACTGTTCTTCCACGTGACTGTCGATACCTCCAGGGATACACACAGAGTTCACATTGCATTTTTTACGCTCCCTAAGGGGCACCCATTCCCCTCTACGGCCGCACAGTGTGCGCATGGAAACGAGGGGGTGTTTTGTACTCCTGTGATTTCAAATTTGGATGTCTGTCATTACTCAACATAATCATTATGACATCTTGAGTTGTCGGGTGTTCTGCCGGATATCAGCGTCGTACTTGCACGATATTTCGGTCACGTAGCTCGTGGCCTTCATCAGGTGCGACCTGAGACTACTCCTCGAGTGGATCTGGTCCAGTACTTATGCCTATGGCCTTCCCCCTCCACCAACGGCTGCAGGCGCTTCGTCTGTGGTCGAGATGGAGATGGAAAACGAGCCCCTGACGGATGGCCAGTCGCACCAGACCGAAGATGAAACACCCAGAAGTGGGACCGGTGGGCGCGGACCGCAGAGGGAACATCCAGAGCCGCAGCGGACGAAAAATGTAGCGGCAACGCTCCAACAGGCCGTGGTGAGCGGGCGCGGACCGCAGGGGGAACGCTTGGTACCCCAGACCGTAGATGTAACCCCCAGGAGCGGGTTTGGTGGGCGCGGACCGCAGAGGGAACACCTGGAACCGCAGCGGAGCAGCAACGCTCCAGCAGGTCTCAGGGAATGGGCGCGGACCACAGACGAAGCGCCTGCAGCCGTTGGTGGAGGGGGAAGGCCATAGGCATAAATACTGGACCAGGTCCACTCGTTTTCCCAATTGGGAGATATGCACCCCTTTCCCCGCACCCCAGCAACAAAAATAATAAACGGTGACCAAACAGAACAACTAAAACCCATGGCTGAAAAGAGCCCAACGCATGCTCTATAACAGCCCGCCCTTCTCCATCCGAGAAGGGAATGAAAAGTGCAAAAAAAAAAAACTCGGAGTAGTCTCAGGTCGCACCTGATGAAGGCCACGAGCTACGTGACCGAAATATCGTGCAAGTACGACGCTGATATCCGGCAGAACACCCGACAACCCAAGATGTCATTAGATCGCCGGGAAAGCCTGAAGAGTTACATAATCATTATGATTTAATATGCAACCCGATCCACTGCGTGTCCTAGAGATAGATCGTAGCAGAACTAAATGGTACACTGAGCTACTAACAAAATTTATGCTGCCTTTTGAGCCTTTCAGTCCTCAGCGACAGTTTATAGTATTACTTTCAAATTTTCAGCAATATTCTAGTATCGCTTAAATGACTTTTTGATGACTACTGCGCGTGAAGATCTCCAGAAAAAGTGATAAAGGCAGCTTACTCAGTTACAGAGTAAAGATACACTATATGGCAACTCTGAATAACATTTGTTAGGCGCTCAACCCGCTGTGTATCACAAATTCAAAAAGCTGAAACTACTAATAACAATCTGCCTTCCCTTACACTGAATACTCCAATGGAAATGAATGTTGCAAATGCTGTGCGAGACACATACGGTGTGTCTTAGTTTCTGGAACCGAGCTACCTACCTTTTGAAAAAACAGCAACAGCGAACTCGCTCTCAGATTATAATGAAGTTATTTTCTAAACATTTAGATAAAGTTACGTTTAATTATTTTATATAATATAGACAATATTGCACTGACCACTAAGTTTTTATTAATTAAGATCAATTAAAGGTAAATAGCGATTTCACGTATAAAATAGAAAGCGACAGCTAAAATATATTTTCGCAACAAAAACTTTGTATTGTGTTAGCTCTTGTGATTAACCGGAAGAGAGACCTTACAATGGGGTCCTCTGTGAAGAGCAATTCAGTTACATCCTTCAGCTTCGCAGACATAGATTTTCTGGCATACATAGTTTGTCGTGGTTAAGAGTTAACAAGAATTATTTCTTTTAAAAACGTATCGATAGTTAATGAAGATCTGTAGCTTCATTGAATATGGCCGTTAGTCAAATTAGCGCTTGTGAACCAACAACCGCACACACCGTTGTGACAAAAGACAAGCCTCGTGATGACTGGGTGTTGTGTGCTGTCCTTAGGTTAGTTAGGTTTAAGTTGTTCTAAGTTCTAGGGGACTGATGACCATAGACCTTAAGTCCCATAGTACTCAGAGCCATTTGAACCATTTTTTGAACAAAAGACAAAATAAAATGTTCAAATTTTGCTTAAACAAAATTCTGCGATGTCAAGAATCAGCGCTTGCTCCGATTCGCGGTTAATTTGATGTAAAAAATTTTATAGAATAACTGCTCTGATAATTAAGTCTTCGTGTACTAGATTTCCTATAAGAGATTATTAATATTCCGTAAAGATATAACTTATTTCGCAAGGTTTGTCGTAAAATCTTCTTTCCATTTTATAAACGGAACGGCTAGAGAAAATATCAGCCGAAAGTACATCAATTGAGTATGTAGGTCTAAAATTGTTCAAAGTTTTCGAGTATTGTCAGGTAATGTGAATCCAAAGAGCACGTGACAAACTTTGAGCCTCGTGCTGTTGCTTCACTCGCATTCATGTTATGAACCCTGTAATGGAAACATGGATGCATAGCTTGTTACGGTACCGTGGTTTGAGTCTCTGTTCATCTCCCACTGTGGGAAAATATGCTTTTTAAAACTTTGAAGTCTCGTGTAGTATCATTTAGCGCGTAGCAGTTTACTTAAGTCATTCAGTGTTACAACAATGAGTTAGTCAGAAATGTTGTGTTCGTAAGCCTGTGACAGGACAAACATTTGAAGTAAAATTGGCCGCGTGTGAGGAGCAGCGCTGATGCAGATGCAGTGAGGTAAGCGCGTGTGCAAGGTTACGGTTCCGAAACTGTTATCTCATCCAAAAGAAAGTGCAAGGGGCCATTGTTCCAGTTGAAGCTAATGGTCGCGTTCGTAATAAACTGTGGGTTCCCACGAGAAAAGTGAAACCTTGGGAAGGTGCGAGGCGTCGGGTGCACCCACACCGCTTCGTTCTCAGCGAGCTAAGTCCACCTCTCCACAACCTTAAGAAGACTTTATTTCTTAGCACCAGCTCTTATCGTTAAAGTGTGTTCTGGAAGTGACGCTACATATATAGTCAAGACTGTGGGAATGAAATCGACATAGCCTCATCCCGGTATGCTGATGAAGTGACTTAGGACGATTCGTGGATTTGAACCCGTTTTTTCGATTACGAGTCCAATGTCGAAATCACTGCACCTTAAATTTTTCTGGCCCATTTGCTACAGGTAAAATATGCATCCGCGTTGACTGGGTAAACTTTTAGAGGTGAGAGAGAAGCTCAAAAGTGCCAAAACTGAAGAACAATCATTTGTCGAACATTACGGGTACAATATTTGATCAAAAGTATTCGGACACGTATTAGTGGACATTACAGTTCCGCGCTGTCGCCTGATAAACAAAGTAAGAGCCTACGGAATATCAGACCAGCTGTGTGGCTGGATTGAAGAGTTTTTAGCAAACAGAACACAGCATGTTGTTCTCAATGGAGAGACGTCTACAGACGTTAAAGTAACCTCTGGCGTGTCACAGGGGTGTGTTGTGGGACCATTGCTTTTCACAATATATATAAATGACATGGTAGATAGTGTCGGAAGTTCCATGCGGCTTTTCACGGATGATGCTGTAGTATACAGAGAAGTTGCAGCATTAGAAAATTGCAGCGAAATGCAGGAAGATCTGCAGCGGATAGGCACTTGGTGCAGGGAGTGGTTCAAATGGCTATGAGCACTATGGGACTTAACATCTGTGGTCATCAGTCCCCTAGAACTTAGAACTACTTAAACCTAACTAACCTAAGGACATCACACACATCCATACCCGAGGCAGGATTCGAACCTGCGACCGTAGCAGTCGCGCGGTTGCAGGGAGTGGCAACAGACACTTAACATAAACAAATGTAATGTATTGTGAATACATAGAAAGAAGGATCCTTTAATTTATGATTATATGACAGCGGAACAAACACTGGTAGCAGTTAATTCTTTAAAATATCTGGGAGTATGCGTACGGAACGATTTGAAATGGAATGATCATATAAAATTAATTGTTGGTAAGGCGGGTGCCAGGTTGAAATTAATTCGGAGAGTCCTTAGAAAATGTAGTCCATCAACAAAGGAGGTGACTTACAAAACACTCGTTCGACCTGTACTTGAGTATTGCTCATCAGTGTGGGATCCGTACCAGGTCGGGTTGACAGAGGAGATAAAGAAGATCCAAAGAAGAGCGGCGCGTTTCGTCACAGGGTTTTTTGGTAAGCGTGATAGCGTTACGGAGATGTTCAGCAAACTGAAGTGGCAGACTCTGCAAGAGAGGCTCTCTGCATCGCGGTGTAGCTTGCTGTCCAGGTTCCGAGAGGGTGCGTTTCTGGATGAGGTATATTGCTTCCCCCTACTTATACCTCCCGAGGAGATCACGAATGTAAAATTAGAGATTCGAGCGCGCACGGAGGCTTTCCGGCAGTCGTTCTTCCCGCGAACCATATGTGACTGGAACAGGAAAGGGAGGTAATGACAGTGGCACGTAAAGTGCCCTCCGCCACACACCGTTGGGTGGCTTGCGGAGTATAAATGTAGATGTAATATGCGGTATGTTCACCCTTCACCCCTTTATCATGGCTTGAACTCCGCTGAGAAGCTTTTAATGAGGTGACCGAATGTCTATGGAGGAGTGGCAACCCATTCTCCTCAAGGATCAAAGCCGGAGAAGGTAGCGATGACGGACGCTGTGGTCTAGAGCGAAGTCTACTTTCTAACTCATCCCAAAGATGTTCCATTGGGTTCAGGTCGGGACTCTGGAGCGGCTATTCAATTTCAGGAATTTTAATGTCCACAAACTACTGCTTTATGACAGGGAGCATGCTGATGCAAACTGTCATTGTATCCACATTGTTCCTTGACTGTACGCAAATCCCTCCATATTTCACCGTTGGCACTAGCAATATGATAACAAGTAACTTTCTCTAGGCAGTCGCCAAACCCAGATCGTTCCATCGTTTTGCCACAGGATATAGCTTAATTCATCACTCCAAATCATTCGTTTCCAGTCATCCACTGTCGGATGGCGTCGGTCTTTACACCACATCAAGCGTCGCTTAGCACTGATTACAGAAATATGTGGCTTATGAGGAGCTGCTGGGCCACTGATCCCTTTCTTTTTAACTCCCTAGAATGTTAGTTGGACTGCAGGTAGTATTTTGGAACTACCTTTGTACATCGTACCTGTGTAAGACTTAAAATAATGTCGTCATTAACTGTCAAAACCATTTGTAATGTAACATTGGCTGTGTTTGGATGGCTGCATGACACGTTCCGAAAGCCAATAAATAAAAAAAAGGCATTATTTCAGCTGATTTCTTTCGATTTTTTACAACCGCCCTGCTCAACGCTCGGCAGTCCCTGTCCATGAGACCTACCAGATCTTCGTTTTGCTGTAGTTTGTTCCTTCGCGTTTCTACTTTACAATCGTATCACCAAGAGTCGACGTGGGCAGGTTGAAATGTCCCCACTGGATTTGGTACTGAGGTGACATCCAGTGACTAGCCCACGTTCGAAGTCACTAAGCTCTCGTGACCGACCCATTCTGCTGTTACTGCTGACGACACAATCCCCCAGAGTCCTTTTGTACTGGGGCGCCACTTGTGGCATCTAACGGAAAATGATAAACAAATGTGTGTGTGTGTGTGTGTGTGTGTGTGTGTGTGTGTGTGTGTGTGTGTGTGAGAGAGAGAGAGAGAGAGAGAGAGAGAGAGAGAGAGAGAGAGAGAGAGAGAGAAATCTTATGGGACTTAACTGCTAAGGTCATCAGTCCCTAAGCTTACACACTACTTAACCTAAATTATCCTAAGGACAATCACACACACCCATGCCCGAGGGAGGACTCGAACCTCCGCCGGGACCAGCCACACAGTCCATGACTGCAGCGCCTAAGACCGCTCGCCTAATCCCGCGCGGCTAAACAAGTGTGGCTGTGAAATTTTCGTGGGATCAAAGATTTTTAACTAGTGCATCTACAGTGTATCTCGGTTGGTTTCCAAAGATAATAGTTAATTATTAGTGTTTGATATACTACTAAACCGAGAGGAATTATTTCATGTATGTAGATGAAGCGGCAAGTGAAAATTCGTACCAAGATCGGGAATCTAATCCGCGTCTCCTGCTTTCTAGGCGGGTGCGTTAGCCACTAACCTACCTTGGCACAACGTTTCACAGAACTGCACGTATTACCCTGGCACGTCTCCCTTCTCGATCCAAATTCTGACTGCCGCCCCATTCTACTTTAAATCCCCCTTACACACATTTTCACTCGCCGCTTCAGTCTATATAGATAAAATCACATCTGTATGAGACCAGTAAACGTCGCTGAAATTATGTTGCGTCATTTCAGGCTGGATCCCCCACGTACTTTCGATTCTGAGATGCTATTCCGGAACATGGAGAATCTCGGCAATTCTGTTAGTGTGTAAGGGGGAATTTAAAGTAGACTGGGGCGGCAGCGAGGATTTGGATGGCGGACGGAGGCGTGCCAGGGACGTGCAGTTGTGTGAACTTTTGTGCCAATGTGGCTTAGTGGCTAACGCGCCTGCGTAGTAAGCAGGATACCCGGGTTCGATTCCCAGCTTTGGTACAAATTTTCACTCGCCGCTTCAGTTTATACGCATAAAATCATCTCTCTATGACACCAGCAAAAGTATCTGAAACTGTCATTTCACAAGAATTTTTTCAGTGAAAATGCGGTGAAAACTATTTAGCTTACAAGGGGACCCTCCATACTGTAAATCACGGATTTTGATGCGCTTCAAATATGTTGTAGAGGCACTTATCCTGAGTACCTGGCTATCCGGTTTTTTAACGACCGGCCTTGGTTTATGAGAAAATCGCTTTTGAAGTTCATTTTTGTATATCCGCAACAGTACACCTATTCCGAGCAAGTCAGCATAGCGCAGCGGTAAAAGTTCTCGGCTACTGCGCTGGAGGTACCGTGTTCGAATCCTGCTCGTGCTTTTTTTTTTTTAAATCGACCGAATTTTTCAATTTTATTTCAAATAATATCTACCAGCAGTTTAAGGTGTGCGAAATTGTGAAGATATATTCAGTTATTAATTTTTTGTGTCATACAATATTACGAAATCTTATTTTTTATAGTCCACATTGCTTGATGTGCCAGAAAAATATTGTGGGTGATACTTATCATAGAAACAACCGAAGCATAAATTTTCGGAACACCACACGCATTTTCTGAAAGCAACTGGCCTGCAGGCACACGGTTTCGTCATGAGCGATACCGGGAAACACAATTCTTTTGCATTCAAAAAGATTTATCTTTCATCCGCTAATTTCGGCGCGAACCATGCGTATCTAATCATGCTTTCAAAATTAGGTGCGCTGAATTGATGTAGGATTAGCGAATGTAATTTTATCGAATCTTCCCTAGAAGCGATCTCTCTATTGTCTTTCATCAAGTCGGGAGCATTCTGAATAATTTTCGTGAAGATTTTCGCCTGTCGGTAAAAATAAACATCGCAGGGCTGGCAATAAGGAGTACACTTTGGTGTGACCACTTTTAGGGTGCAGGTTCTCGCTTTCCTTTCATCAGTGAATAGATGATCGTATAAAGTTCAATCGGTTTGTCTTCCCCACGAATCGATAATGTACAAAAATTTTGTCTGTCCCACGTACGGAAGAATTACAGAACGCAAAAATTCTTCGTACACCAGTTTCGTGAACTTCGCGGATTTCGTGCAGGACATGACTACATTTCTGTATTTCCCAGTTAATTCGTTTACTCGTTTTTGAACGGTGGGACCAAATTTTCCAGACAGTTCGTGCATACACAAAAAAATGGGATGAGGATTCGAACACAGTACCTCCAGCGCAGTAGCCGTGAACCTTTACCGCTGCGCTACGCTGACTGGCACGGGATATGTGTAATGTTACGGGTATACATAGGGCGCAATGAAGTTCAAAATCGATTTTCTCAAAACCCAAGGCCCGTCGCTAAAAAACCGGGTACCCAGATACTCAGGGTAAGTGCCTCTACAACATATTTGAAGCACATCAAAATCCGTGATTTACAGTATGGAGGGTCCCCTTGTTAGATAAAATTTGTGATGCATTAAATAGTGAACTACATGACAAAATACTAAAATTGTTCATATAAAAAACTGGTTTTACAGTATATAGTAAACTTCGGTGACATGTTCGAAGGGGCTGAGTGAACAACATAATTTGGTCGTACTAAGAATCAATAGAACAGTCAATTGAAGGTTTACTAGTCGTAATTGTGCCTTCATAAACACGATGTACGCAATATAGGTAGCTGTAGATTACTGATTGCTCCGCAATAATTAGTACTGCCTTTTACATTAGTCCGTACCTGTATAGTTCGTCCATTACGTATTCCATATTTGGTCAGTAAAGCTGCATCAGTAGAACATAAGTAGGTACAGAGCTAATGCGTGATGCCACATTGCTGCATTCAGAATTAAACACCACACGAGACCCGAAATCAGCTGGACTTAAGTATTATTCAATGAGAAATGTCGGCCTGTGCAGTCGTTAGCACTTACTGATGCCTGCTGAGAGAGCCAATGGTGCACTATTTCTTTCAACTCAAAATTTATTCTTTTTCTTCTTGGAAGGTGGGATCGCGTGTGCTAAGTATTTTTCTGACGTCGCCAACGTCCGCGAAAATGGTGTACTTCGGACGTCTCATAAAGGTATACTAGTTTTGGAACATCTTTCTCGCTTCCCCTACTTCCGTCGGTTAGTTTGTCCGTGAACAAATACAATGACAGGTAGTTCCACAAGCCTCCGCGCCATTTCGAAGGAAGGAAGAGAGATGTAGAGTTTAACGCTCCGTTGATGACGAGGTCATTAGAGAGGAAATACAAGCTCGGACTGAGGGAGGGATGTCCTTTCCAAAGGGACCATTCCGGCATTTGCTTTAAGCGATTTAGAGAAACCATGGAAGACGTAAATCTGCATGCCAGACAGGGATTTGAACTGTCGTCCAGCGTGCTTACCACTGCGCCACCTTCGCTGACCGTGCTGTATTGTAGTGCTAATTCCTTAACATGTGATGACAGAGTGCATCGAAACAAGCATTCCTCTGTGCTCAGAGCCCCCGTCAAGCGAAGTTTGCGAAGCAGCTGTCACTTCACGTAGTAGTGCTCACTTTCACCAACCTTCACAACGTTTACTAACGTGTTAACACGCTTGTCTACTCTGGCTGCTAGAGGAGTGACGCTACGACGCGCTGGCTGTCTGGAATGGTTTTCCGACTGAAATGCGTCTCATTTGTAGATGTTTTCTCTTTCTTGAATGTTCAGACCAGTCACACTGAACATGCATAACAGTACGGAAAAATGTAGTCCCATGTCGATAATTACGCTCTGTACAACTCTGCAGGAATAATTCTCTAGTGGGAGGTTACGAAAAGTTTACAGTGTTGGCAGGTGACACTGAAGTTACCACTAAAAGTCACTGCCCACGTGGTATGCGGCAGCTCCGTCTGAAATGTCAGCGCCCGGGGACACGCAGTGAAACGTGAACTCTCAGACCGAAAGAGTGCTTCTTGTGTAACAGCAAGCTTCCTACCATAAACAGTGGCCGAAGAAAGGGTGATACCATTTTAACTGTGGCTGCTGGGATGTGAATGAGTAGTTAGTCCTACAGCAATACTGCACGAGTCCGGAGATAACCGCCAGAACAGTCATGCAAACGTGGAATCGGTGATATGCCCATAGCTGTTCACGTGAGAAAAGGGATATAGGACCTTGCAATGGCGCAACGAAAACGGAGATGAATGAAGGAACTCTTGTGACTCACAGTCTGGTGCAAGCCAATTTCTAATTGACGCCACTTAGCGGCTTGCGTGGTAAATGTCTTACTTGTTACAGTATCGCGTAAGTGACTGTAATGAGTGTGGGTATAGCGTAGTGTCGTGTCCTGTTGTTGGTGATGGTGATGGTGAAGAAGGGGAGGGTGAAATCCTGTGTCGAAACACAGCCCATTTTTCTTGAAAACCATCGAAGGAGTAGCCGAGCTTAACGTTCCCATTCGACGGACGGATCACCATAAAAAATTTCACGTACACATACTACATGAGACAATGTTGAGAGATTTGGAATTTAGCTCAGCCGTTTGGCGTGGAGTAGCCACCGTGTATCACGCAGTGATAGATGTCTCATGATACTATATTATCCATCGTGATGATGAATGTGGAAGTGGCTCACGCTGCTAATAAATTTAGAAATTTCTATAAATTCCCTCTAAGCATCCATTATGACATATATGTAGCGCAGAAGTATTTTCTAACGTTCGCCTCTCATCCACAGATGTTATCTGTGCAACAAACAACCATCAGAACCTAAAGATATTCAACATGTTATTATACACGATTTTGCATTTTGATAACGCGTGTAACTAAGCGGACACAGCAATGCTTCGCAGTTGCCAAATATGTATGGGAATTGGACATCCATCCCAATATCTTTCTTCCCCGTCTCTCTGTCTGTCTTTTCCTCTCCTCTCTCTTCGTCCATCTCCCCATCCCCTCCCCATCCATTTCCTCTTCCTCCTCCGTCTCTCTCCACCTCCTCTACCCTCTATTGTTCATTTGCTACCCGCAGCCCCTCTCTGCCCATCTCCTATTGCCCTCCCCCCTCCTTCCCCCCATGTCTCTGACCAGGACCCTTTTCTATTGTTATTGCCAAATAAAATTTGATTGGGAACTGAAGTCGCATAAAATTAATTGGTATATCGGTTTGGATCATTGGTATGTGGGTTGGGTTGTTTGTAGGGGACGAGACCAGACAGCGAAATCATCGGTCTCATCGGGTTAGGGAATGAAGAGGAAGGAAGCCGGCCGTGCCCTTTCAAAGGAACCATCCCGGCATTCGCCTGGAGCGATTTAGGGAAATCACGGTAAACCTAAATCAGGATGGCCGGACGCGGGATTGAGCCGTCGTCCTCCGGAATGCGAGTCCAATGTGCTAGCCACTGCGCCACCTCGCTCGGTGGTATGTGGGGTATGAGGGACCTATCCTGCTTCTGGACGAGGGAGGATAGAAGCTTTAATGACAGTATTTCGCATAGTTTTAATCTTCAAACGGTTATTACGAAGTTTCGTACGATACAGATTCTGTAGTTATATTCTAATCGTAAGTCCATGAGCCATAAATACAACTTCCCTGCAAGGAGGCCGGCCGGAGTAGGAGCGATCTCCTACACTGGCCGTACACCACTGGTGATCGTCGAGGGGACACTGAATAGTGCACGGTACATCCAAACCGTCATCGAACCCATCGTTCTACCATTCCTAGACCGGCAAGGGAACTTGCTGTTCCAACAGGACAATGCACGTCCGCATGTATCCCGTGCCACCCAACGTGCTCTAGAAGGTATAAGTCAACTACCCTGGCCAGCAAGATCTCCGGATCTGTCCCCCGTTGAGCATGTTTGGGACTGGATGAAGCGTCGTCTCACGCGGTCTGCACGTCCAGCACGAACGCTGGTCCAACTGAGGCGCCAGGTGGAAATGGCATGGCAAGCCGTTCCACAGGACTACATCCAGCATCTCTACGATCGTCTCCATGGGAGAATAGCAGCCTGCATTGCTGCGAAAGGTGGATATACACTGTACTAGTGCCGACATTGTGCATGCTCTGTTGCCTGTGTCTATGTGCCTGTGGTTCTGTCAGTGTGATCATGTGATGTATCTGACCCCAGGAATGTGTCAATAAAGTTTCCCCTTCCTGGGACAATGAATTCACGGTGTTCTTATTTCAATTTCCAGGAGTGTACTTCTCCCCTATATATTGTGTCTCCTTACATAAAATGTTAAATCGAGATTGTATACACGGCTACGTGCTGTTTTGTTTTCCTCCTTGCAGGGTTCAAATGGCTCTGAGCACTACGGGACTTAACTTCTAAGGTAATCAGTCCCCTAGAACTTAGAACTACTTAAACTTAACTAACCCAAGGACATCACACACATCCATGCCCGAGGGAGGATTCGAATCTGCGACCGTAGCGGTCGCGCGGTTCCAGACTGTAGCGCCTAGAACCGCTCGGCCACCCCGGCCGGCGTAGCAGTTTCTGTCTCACAATCGATTTTAACAGAAAATCTGTACTTTGTTGTTTAAAAATGTATATAGCCTATGTCCGTCTGAATGTTAGAGTATCGTGAAAATTTGATGTAAATTGGTTAAGAATCTTTCGAAATTTTTGGTAACAACGTTGAACGACTTGTCTTTATAAAGTAGACCGACAAACTGCAGAGACAGATTCCTCACTAAATGGAGGAAAACAGGTCCTATGAGCATGTGTCCGAAAATGGACGGTGTGCGTGCAACGACAACAAATCGTCCCTGAACACAGTACAGAGCATCACCACATCCACGTCACAACAGATGTAGAAAGTGACCTCCATGGGATTGCAGGTGATACGGATAGCAGCGGTGGTCATATAGGATGCACATAATCGTACTTTGGCATACATCATGTCGGCGGGCCACTTGCCTGGAGCTTTTGTACTGAGGTTAGTCTCAATATCCTGTGGAACCTAGTCCTCCAAACCTGGTGTCCAGATAGTCCGCCGCCTCCCTGCACGTTTCTGTCTGAAACGACCGATGATAAACCAAATGGTCATAAAGGGCTTGAAATGTCGGGTGATGTGGTTGGTATCAGGGAGGGTACTTGTTTTGGTATAGCCGTGTTGCCTCTCGAGCTGAAACGGTACGATACCTAGCGGATACAGATAGAGATGCAAATAAAGTATTTCAGGCCCTTGACGTACACTATGCATAGTTTTACAAGGACGAGGAATAGTGCTGGTCAGTGTTGTTGTAGGCTTGTAACTTCAGCTATCCATCGAGGCATCTTTCCGCAAGGCCATTAAGGCTTGTGATGTAATGGAATCCTGGTGAATATTAATGCTGATGGCCTGGAAGAGAGGAGTTTCTACGCGGTAGGGTACGCGTTTGCCGCGCTGCGTGTTCACGTCCTGTCGATTTTCCACGAGCATTAAAACTGATGGGCTCGGGGACGTCTGGAGTCTCCCTTGGTTCGCAGCTGTGTTTATTCTGGAGTAGCTGCTAAAAGCCAGCATCACTTTCTTAGCCCTTACTTCCGTGCGCTTGCACGTGATCGTGGAGCGCAAGACGTCTTCTCATTTCACAGCAAAATTTACAGCTTCTTCATGTACGTTAAATCACGTCCTTTGACTCTTTCTTTTGCTGTCGACTGTACACTCGGAAATACATAGAACAGCACCAAGTCCTTTGAAACAGACGTGTGGAAATAACTTTAGAAATTTCTTTGTTAGTTTGTTTGATCCAGCAGTTAATATTTCTTTCTGGCTGATGAAACTAGGTATCAGTGGCATAAGACCTCTTCAGACATCCTAGACGTGGATCATGGGATTCATTATTCAGTGTATGTCACTGAATTACGTATGGTTCAGTCTAAATTTGCCTTTTTAAGGTTCGTGAAGCATTTCAATATTTCCGGTGATTATCGTAAGAAAATCTAAAACACGCGTAACAACGCAAGGATAGTTGAAAATCACAGCGTTCTCGTAAGACTTGTTATCTTTTCTCTCTGCTTCACGTTTACTTAACCTTGCTTCACGTTTACTTAACCTTGCTTCACGTTTACTTAACCTGAGTTCAGATGACTCACGAGGTAGTTTTAAATAAATGAAACATGAGTCGTTTCGCCTAATACTTCGCAGTATGAGATGCTTTTGATCAAAATTTACTTGTAAAAGTATATTTGCAAAATCAGAAAAAAATTTCATTTTATTTACTTTGTTTCTGGCGATCGATTTTATTGTGAAATTCATGATATTATAATTACGATGTGAAAAGTATGCAACAAAAATTTGGAATCTGGTGTGGCTGCCAAAAATGACTTTTAAACCATTGATAGCCGCTTTATTTCTCTAGATATAACAATGTTCAATGCGAGTAGATATAGTAACAGTCAAGTATAGATTTTCGTGAAAGTGTCTAGTTTCATTATATATATATATTTCCGAAATTTGTTCGAAACAAGCTGTGCTTTATAGTTACGAAGCAACAGGGAGATTAGTGTTTCGCGAATTCAACCCTTCAACCCATTCATGGTCGTTGGAGCGTTGAATCCCAAGCAAAACAAAGACTGCCGCAATGAAACATCGTAGTACACTAGTTATTCCACACGACAGTATAAAATCCCGTGCACACTCGAACTCTAGCCATGTGCCAACTATAATAGCTAGATTTAAATTCAAACAGGGGCGTTTTCGCAAAAATCTTCGGTAGCTGCAGGTCTTGGAGACTCACTTCTGATCTCATGGACAGAAGGACGACGCAGACCGTCTTTCCTTTGGTTGTTCCAGCCGGCTGGAGTGGCCGAGCGGTTCTAGGCGCTACAGTCTGGAACCGCGCGACCGCTACGGTCGCAGGTTCGAATCCTGCCTCGGGCATGGATGTGTGTGATGTCCTTAGATTAGTTAGGTTTAAGTAGTTCTAAGTTCTAGGGGACTGATGACCTCAGAAGTTAAGTCCCATAGTGCTCAGAGCCATTTGAACCATTTTTTGGATGTTCCAAACGACACGAAATTACGACAGTCCTTACACATGAGCATGCCTAGCCTGACTGATCATTACTACTTTGTTGGCAACGCACTATCGCAGAACTTACAATGCACACTTCAGATAATTGTTTTCGTGGACATCCACATACAATAGCCACACAATTCAGTCCCTATTTGTGTCTGTGACAATGCAGTCAGATATTATCTATACGGGCCGCGCGGGATTAACCGAGCGGTCTCAGGCGCTGCAGTCATGGACTGTGCGGCGAATAAGCTGACTGCATAACGCAATCTAAACGCGAATACACCAATTAAATAAAAGAGAACTTCAAATTTGCGAAAAAAATGCAACGAGAGATCAAAAATTGTGTTAAGGTCGCTGATTGCAGAGCTGAGCGGCTAGCCCTAAATGCCGGCTACACTTCACTGGGCACGTGCACTGCATGCGATGTAGCTACTGCTGCGCGCAAGCTAGCTGTCGGTACAGCAGGTAACACAGCGTTGCGTTAACGAAAGAATACACAGACGCCTTCGCGCGCATTTAACTTGGTAATGGCTTGCAAACCGCGCGCGGTGAAAACTTCCTCGTTTGTCGAAACTGTGTGTCGTTAACGACGTTGGAAACAATTACTGGGAAAATTGAATTGAACGCTGCATCGGATCAGAGCTAAAGGACGATCTGTCTTAGTCTTTCTGTATTTGAGTCTTGACTGTCTATTAACAAACTAAAATTAACACTTTATTCGAGGTTTCTCTGCAAATTGTTCGGATCAATGGCTTTTTCGTCTTTTTTATACTACTTATTGAACTAGTGTAAAAGATCGTCATTAGCCATTTGTGATACACTGCTGCAAAGAGGGCGCCTCAAAAATTTTTTGCATGCCATGTGCGTTCGCTTTTTTCTAATGTCATCTACTTACATTCCATTTAAGTCTTGCTCCAAGTTTTTCCTTAATTCTTGGAATCCAGTGGAAAACTTTCATGGTCCATACACCATCCATTCTGCTGGCTACAGGTCCCGCCCACGTCAATATAATATTTATTACCGCCGTAATTACAATTCTCTCAACTCTGCTTCCTAATCCACTTACTTATTACCTGTCTCCATCCATTCCCCAGTACTTCCCAGCATGTATCTCCCCATTGCTGACTGGGCTCCGTTCATTTTTTGAATGATTTTCTCACTAGTTCATCTTTAATTGATACAGGCCACAACTGATTAAACATACTGCTTGTAAACTTTCCGATACAAGCACATCGAAGTCTTCGTTTTTATGAGCACAGGGTAACGAATATTATGTTTGACGAAACAAAAATTATATCTCACGCATCACATCATTCTACCGGTACTCTGTTATCATAGATGCCGTAGAGATCAGAATGTGCTACAATAAATTTAACCTCGACAACAGCTACAATTTTAGTGGTTTGTGGGGGCGTCCTTTCGACGTTGAGAGTCTCCAGAGAAAATTGTCGAGCAGTTTTCGATCCTACGGGCTCTAGTAACATTGCAGACATCAACACAATCTCTGGCATCATAACGACTGTCAGTCGTTCCCAAAGAACAGGAATGAAAAGAAGGAAGATTAGGGTTTAACTTCTTGCCAATGACAATCTCAGTAGAGACGGAGCACAAGCTCGGATTGCGGTAGGACGCGAAAGGAAATCGTGCGCCCTTTCAGAGGAACTATCCCGGCATTTGGCTTAAGCGATTTAGGGAAACCACGGAAAACCGAAACCCGGGTGGCAGGACGGTGATGAACCGGCACTTACCACTGTGCTACCTCGTTTGGTTGAGATGACTCATGTTATCCTCAGAGTTCTTATTGCGATTTGAATCGGCAAGAATATCGAGAGTAATTTGCGGAAGTTCCACACCTGTTGGTATGCTAGCGACACGAAGCTGTATGGTGCGTACGGCAGACTAGCTATCTCGTCCTGTGCTCGCATCTCTTGGTCCAGTGGTCGTTCACTATTGCGCACGACCCGCTTCTGTCCACAGGTTCCACACAACCTTCATTGTCATTCCAGTATACCCTGTATGAGCCGAAGTGCTACCGTATTACAAAGCCACTTCTCACAGACCGATCCCATTGTCCTGGCCGAACTCATTCATATGCTGATATTGCGCCCTTTGCTACGTACGAGGACTACTGTTAACCTGCTCTCACATTTCCACTCCGTTGCAAGGGCTACCTTGGCGTAACACTGACCTTTCCGGTCGCCTAAGAGAGGGCGCTGCTTAGCTACGCGCACACCTCAGTCGCTCATTGCTAGTGGACTCTTATACCCACACTCAGAATTTGTATTCATTCGGACTATCCATTCAAGGCATTGCTATTTTGGGAGACGTTGATGGTCCGACCTGTACGGAATACTCGTCCCGCGAAATAACTTCCAGCCTGATAGGAAACAATTGCTTTGAAGATTATTTTCAGAGGGTGGCAACAAGATCAAAGCTGCAATGCGTAAATAAAATAACGAATGAAATTAATGCTGCCAATTGACGTCACTGGAGAACATTCTCCGATTAAAATTTGAAACCTAAACTTACCATAATAATAATAATAATAATAATAATAATAATAATAATAATAATCATAATCAATCTGTAAGGTATTTTGTAAGACGAGTATTTTGTACAGCTAGGACATTAACTGCTCTCAAAATTGCAATGCCTTGAAAGAATAGTCTGAATGAATAATAATATTAATTATTACTATTCTATGTGGCTGTATGGACGGGTTCAAGTATTTCAATTGGACGCCACTTTGGCGACTTGTGCATGCCCGTAATCTACACCCTGTATCCAAGCTGGGAAAGGGAACATACAGTTTAACGTTGAATCAGAACCACGTGTCATTCCTAGCGACTCCTCAAATCGTTGAGAAGTGGAGGCTAGATTAAAGATAGATTGAAAGATTCTATGGTCCGACTTATTCAATCCCGCGATCTTCCCGTTTCCAGGCACACGTTTTACCACTACCAGGCCAGAGTAACTTACCCACACGTTCCATTTAGTGATTTAGTAATTGGAAGTATACCACTACACACTTCAAACTGAGTCCGATATTAGGGCAGAGTTACCGAGATGAAACGAGAAAGAGGCTGAGAGAAAATCTGCGGTGTTATACAGTTAACTGTTTCTCAGTCGTGTCGGTTTGTGAATCTAGCCATGTGTGATATACTGTTACGGGTTTTAAGCGTATCGGTCAGTGATTTTAACCGTATGTGATACTTGTCACTAACGTCTAACCTTGCTTTCATATCAGTACACTGATATTGTACAGAGATTAAGAGAATGATCCCTTCTTCGGAGAGAACGGTTTAAGAATGCAGTTCTTTGGTTTGTGTAGCTGCGCAATCGAGAACGATAGACAGCTTTGACGCGCGCTTGATTTGATTTGTCGAGCTGCTCAACAGCGTCTTGGGTGAGTTCATAGTTTTCAGAATGGGTAGCTGAGAGAGGTGGCATAGCGAAAAGACGTTGGATTCGTACACTTTCAGACGGCGGTACAAATCCACGTCCACTCATCTAGACTTAGCTGTTTCGTGATTTTCTTAAATCGCTTAAGGCAGATTCCGGGATAGTTCCTTTGAAAGGGCACGGCTGATACCTTTCCCTAATCCGGGTTTCTGCCCCGTTCTTAACGACCTCGTCTTCAGCGGGACGCGGAACACTAATCTTCCTTCCTTCCTTCGGAGCGCTCGGAAGGGAGTCTCGCAAGAGCGGTCAAGCTGTGCAGACGCGTCGGTTGATGTATGCACAAGTTGGTGCCGGGGCCGCGTAGAAATGATTTATTTATGAAGAGTGAACTTCTTACGGAAGCGTATCAGCGAAGGAAAGAGAGATATGCAAAGTTAGTCGCTGCAGGCCGTATTTGCGTGATTTATCCGTATATCAATAACGCGCCATCATGCCATGTTCGACCAGTTTCGAACACGGTGTTAAGTCACGACAGACGACATTCTACAGGTGACCATATTTCTTATTTCAAAGAACGAACGCTAAGTAAAGCAGTGGTTTGTTCGGGAGTGAATGGTAAAACCGGTGAATAACTGTGAGATTGTAACTTGATAAGCATATTTGTCTAACAATAAGACTTTTCCATTTTTAACTACCCTCGCTGTTTAAGCATAAACTGAGTACTAGTTTCCAGAATGAATTTTGATTCTCCAGCGGAGTTTGCGATTATCTGAAACTTCGTCGAAGATTAAAACTGTTTGTCGGACTGCGACTCGAACCCGGGACCTTCACTTTTCGCGTGCAGGTGCTCTACCGATTAAGCTATCCAAGAACGACTCACGACCCCTCCAACCCCCCGCCCCCCCGCCCTCCATGCCTCCACCGCAATAGGCTGGCGCTAAGACATTTCTCCGCAATATTCTTTTTTTACTAGAGTGCTAGTCCCGTAAGGTATGTTAGAGAACTTCTGTAAAGTTTGGAAGGTAGGAGAAGAGCTACTGTCGGAATTAAAACTGTGAGGGCAGGGCGTGTGTGGTGGTGCTTGGGTAGCTCAGACGGTAGAGCATCTGCCTGGAAAAGAAAATGGCCCGAAGTTCGAGTCCTGTTCCGGCACGCAAGTTTAATCTGCCAGGAAGTTCTGAATATTAGTCTATTTGAGACGCTTCCATGAAATACGTTAGACGGACCATAGACTGACTACAGGACGGGACTTAATTGTAAATTACATCTTCCTCCTTCGTCAACACGGCTGTTACCTTCCCAAAATAATCATCTACAATAATAATAGTTAAAAGAAGTTTACAGCGGACGTCAAATCTCCCTCCTTATTTAGTTCTCCCGTGATTTCTGCAAATCAGTTTCTGCCTAGTCCGTAAAGAAGATGAAGACCCAGTTCTTTCTCCATTGTTGCTCAGTCCTAATCAAATGCTCCATCTGGAATGTTTAGTATACGCATCTCGCGTTTTACATCTGCATTTACACGATTACTTTACAATTTAAACTTGAGTGCTTGTCAGAGAAGTCGTAGAACCATTTTGACTATTTCTCAGCCGTCCCATCCTCGAATAGCAGAAGGGAAACGTTGACAGATAAATTTTTCAGTGTGAGCTCTCACTTATCTTATTACGATAATCGTTTCTCTGTATGTAGGTGGGAGTCAATAAAATACTTTTGCATTCGGAAGAGATATTTTGATGACTGAAATTTCGTCAAAAGATCGCGTTGAAATTTCGTGAAAAGATCTCGCCGCAACGAAAAGTGCCTTTGTTTTAATTATTGCCACCGCAACGTACGTATCATATCCGTGACACACACTCCCTATTTCGCTAGAATAGAAAAGGAGCTACCCTTGTCGGCCGGTGAGGCCGAGCGGTTGTAGGCGCTTCAGTCTGGAACCGCGCGACCGCTACGGTCGCAGGTTCGAATCCTGCCTCGGGCATGGATATGTGTGATGTCCTTAGGTTAGTTATGGTCATCAGTTCCCTAGAACTTAGAACTGCTTAAACCTAACTAACCTAAGGACATCACACAACACCCAGTCATCACGAGGCAGAGAAAATCCCTGACCCCGCCGGGAATCGAACCCGGGAACCCGGGCGCGGGAAGCGAGAACGCTACCGCACGACCACGAGCTGCGGACCGAGCTGCGGACTATGTTAAGTCCCATAGTGCTCAGAACCATTTGAGCTACCCTTATTTGATCTTTGTCGATGTATTCCGTCAAACCTCTCTGGTAAGGATCCCATATCGCGCTGCAATACCCACAAGAGGAGGGACAAGCGTAGTGTAGGCAGCATCTTTAGTAAATTTGTTGCATCTCCTAAGTGTTCTGCCAATAATCAAATTTTTTTGATTTATCATGTAACCGAAATTTAATGGAATTTTTGAGTACTCATGTCAGTGTTTAGTGTCAATTGGTACTTTTTCGCAAATTACAGATATCTTGTCTAAATCATTTTGCAAATCGATCTGATCTTCTGATCACTTTAGTGGACGGTAAACGACAGAGTCATCTGCAAGCAATTTAAGAGGGCCGCTAAGGGTGTCTCGCAAGTTGGATATATAGACTGGGAAGAGAAGAGGTTCTATGTACTTCATTTGAGAACGTCATATATCACTTATGGTACTGTCGATGACTTTCTGTTAATTACTACAAACTATGACCTTTCCGACAGGAAATAACGAATTCAGTGGCACAACTGAGATGATCCTCCATAGGCGCGCAATTGTATTAGAAACCACTTGTGATAAAAGGTGTCGAAAGCCTTCTAGAATCGACCTGAGATGTCCTCTCGATATCATTCATTAGTTCTATTCACTGCATCTCCTTTCGTGAAGGAGTTAAGCAAAACCTTGTTTAGTAACTCCGCCTCAGTTTATCTGTCATCGGTAGTATTACCATTGCTACCCTCAATGAATGCGTTAACTGTATCATACCGCTGGTATGTTTTACTGACGACCAGAATCTATTTGGATTTTCTACCGCCTTTTGAGACAGTTTCGTTGTGAAAACTACTAAAAAACATCTCGCAGGTAAGTCCGCACTAAGTTTCGATTATCTGAGAACCGTTTTCAGTATTGTAGATTTTGTGTTCTTTTAAATCTGGCATGCTGCTTTCGTAGCTTCTGCTACAAGTCCCTGAACAGATTGTGTATTATGGGGGAGCTGTGCAGTCTCTTATTAATTATTTGGTATAAAACTGTTAATCGCCTTCAACACTATTTTTTTATTTTACTTAAGCCTCATCTTGTATTTGTGTACATACACTCCTGGAAATTGAAATAAGAACACCGTGAATTCATTGTCCCAGGAAGGGGAAACTTTATTGACACATTCCTGGGGTCAGATACATCACATGATCACACTGACAGAACCACAGGCGCATAGACACAGGCAACAGAGCATGCACAATGTCGGCACTAGTACAGTGTACATCCACCTTTCGCAGCAATGCAGGCTGCTATTCTGCCATGGAGACGATCGTAGAGATGCTGGATGTAGTCCTGTGGAACGGCTTGCCATGCCATTTCCACCTGGCGCCTCAGTTGGACCAGCGTTCGTGCTGGACGTGCAGACCGCGTGAGACGACGCTTCATCCAGTCCCAAACATGCTCAATGGGGGACAGATCCGGAGATCTTGCTGGCCAGGGTAGTTGACTTACACCTTCTAGAGCACGTTGGGTGGCACGGGATACGTGCGGACGTGCATTGTCCTGTTGGAACAGCAAGTTCCCTTGCCGGTCTAGGAATGGTAGAACGATGGGTTCGATGACGGTTTGGATGCACCGTGCACTATTCAGTGTCCCCTCGACGATCACCAGTGGTGTACGGCCAGTGTAGGAGATCGCTCCCCACACCATGATGCCGGGTGTTGGCCCTGTGTGCCTCGGTCGTATGCAGTCCTGATTGTGGCGCTCACCTGCACGGCGCCAAACACGCATACGACCATCATTGGCACCAAGGCAGAAGCGACTCTCATCGCTGAAGACGACACGTCTCCATTCGTCCCTCCATTCACGCCTGTCGCGACACCACTGGAGGCGGGCTGCACGATGTTGGGGCGTGAGCGGAAGACGGCCTAACGGTGTGCGGGACCGTAGCCCAGCTTCATGGAGACGGTTGCGAATGGTCCTCGCCGATACCCCAGGAGCAACAGTGTCCCTAATTTGCTGGGAAGTGGCGGTGCGGTCCCCTACGGCACTGCGTAGGATCCTACGGTCTCGGCGTGCATCCGTGCGTCGCTGCGGTCCGGTCCCAGGTCGACGGGCACGTGCACCTTCCGCCGACCACTGGCGACAACATCGATGTACTGTGGAGACCTCACGCCCCACGTGTTGAGCAATTCGGCGGTACGTCCACCCGGCCTCCCGCATGCCCACTATACGCCCTCGCTCAAAGTCCGTCAACTGCACATACGGTTCACGTCCACGCTGTCGCGGCATGCTACCAGTGTTAAAGACTGCGATGGAGCTCCGTATGCCACGGCAAACTGCCTGACACTGACGGCGGCGGTGCACAAATGCTGCGCAGCTAGCGCCATTCGACGGCCAACACCGCGGTTCCTGGTGTGTCCGCTGTGCCGTGCGTGTGATCATTGCTTGTACAGCCCTCTCGCAGTGTCCGGAGCAAGTATGGTGGGTCTGACACACCGGTGTCAATGTGTTCTTTTTTCCATTTCCAGGAGTGTAGTTCGTTTGCAAGAAATGGATACTGCCTCTTAGAAAATCATCAGACAAATTATCTGATTTTTAAATACCGGTAGATATATTTTGCGTTTATTTTTGGTGGATTTTGGTGTTACATATTCAGTCTCGCTACAGTGTCGTAACGAGCTTGCGGTCTCTAACCCCTATACCTGTCATGGCGCTCTATTTACTCTGATATATATATATATTTTTTTCTTTGTAAGCGGTCTGGGATGTTATCGCACCCATTTGAATTTCGTGTGGGCTCCTTAGATTTTTTAAAATAAGTAGAATATATGGTAATCGATTTGAAGACGCAGCTTTGAGTCATTCTGCGTAGCAGTGGAAACAAGCTTTATCCATTGTATATTTTACATTGCTTTAAGGTAATGTTGGTAGTACGTACCATATGTATACGACCCAGTCACATTAATGTGACCACCACCTAAGAGGTCGCGGAAAATGAAGTCATTGTCGTAATGCGGAAACGGAGCGACTTATTTTACGTCCAAAAGGGCATGATCATTGGCTTTAGAGTCAAGGATGGAACCATTTTCAAAACTGCTAAGTTTGTAAACAGTTTGCATTCCGCCATGGTTAAAGTGTACTCTGCGTGGCAAAATGGTGCTATCCAAAACCGGTGCCGAAGCTACTGTGGTGCACCAGAGTCCATATGAAGGGCTTATTTCAATAGTGGTACAAGCCCATATTTGTTCATTTTGAGATAGTCCTAAAGTTAAATGAGCGGTGAAAGATCTGCAGTTGAGATACCAGAAACATTCAAGCATATAGCTTCTTGCTAGAGATGAACCTTTCTTTGTTTGTTTATATCATTAACTTCAGAAGCATTATAGGCAGAAAAGTGGAGGTAGCGGACTTGTACCACTGTTAAAATAAGTCCTGCGTACAGTATTGGCCATTAAAATTGCTACACCAAGAAGAAATGCTGATGATAAACGAGTATTCATTGGACTATACTAGAACTGACATGTGATTACATTTTCACGCAATTTGGGTGCATAGATCCTGAGAAATCAGTACCCAGAACAACCACCTCTGGCCGTAATAACAGCCTTGATACGCCTGGGCATTGAGTCAAACATAGCTTGGATGGCGTGTACAGGTACAGCTGCCCATGCAGCTTCAACACGATACCGCAGTTCATCAAGAGTAGCGACTGTCGTATTGTGACGAGCCAGTTGCTCGGCCACCATTGACCACAGTTTTCAATTGGTGGGAGATCTGGAGAATGTGCTGGCCAGGGAAGCAGTCGAACATTTTCTGTATCCAGAAAGGCCCGTACAGGACCTACAACATGCGGTCGTGCATTATCTTACTGAAATGTAGGGTTTCGCAGGGACCGAATGAAGGGTAGAGCCACGGGTCGTAACACATCTGAAATGTAACGTCCACTGTTCAAATTGCCGTCAATGCGAACAAGAGGTGACAGAGACGTGAAACCCCATACCATCACGCCCGGTGATATACCAGTATGGCGATGAGGAATACACGCTTCTAATGTGCGCTCACCGCGATGTCGCCAAACACGGATGCGACCATCATGATGCTGTAGACAGAACCTATATTCATCCGAAAAAATGACGTTTTGTCATTCGTGCACCCAAGTTCGTCGCTGAGTACACCATCGCAGGCGCTCCTGTCTGTGATGCAGCGTCAAGGGTAACCGCAGCCATGGTCTCCGAGCTGATAGTCCATGCTGCTGCAAACGTCGTCGAACTGTTCGTGCAGATGGTTGTTGTCTTGCAAACGTCCCCATCTGTTGACTCAGGGATCGAGACGTGGCTGCACGGTCTGTTACAGCCATGCGGATAAGATGCCTGCCATCTCGACTGCTAGTGATACGAGGCCGTTGGGATCCAGCACGGCGTTCCGTATTACCCTCCTGAACCCACCGATTCCATATTCTGCTAACAGTCATTGGATCTCGACCAACGCGAGTAGCAATGTCGCGATACGATGAACCACAATCGCGGTAGGCTACAATCCGACCTTTATCAAAGTCGGAAACGTGATGGTACGCATTTCTCCTCCTTACACGAGGCATCACAACGACGTTTCACCGGGCAACGTCGGTCAACTGCTGTTTGTGTATGAGAAATCGGTTGGAAACTTTCCTCATGTCAGCACGTCGGTAGTTGTCGCCACCGGCGTCAACCTTGTGTGAATGCTCTGAAAAGCTAATCACTTGCATATCACAGCAGCTTCTTCCTGTCGGTTAAATTTCGCGTCTGTAGCACGTCATCTTCGTGGTGTAGCAATTTTAATGGCCAGTAGTGTAGGTGACAAGTGAGAACGACTGCTGCGGAGATGTGTACGGGCGATTAGAAGTGCAACTGTTAGTAACTGACCGCCCAGATGAACCAACGGGCTACGAACAGTGGCTTCTCAACGACCGTTGAGCGGACGTTGCTGCATATGATTCTCCGCAGCAGGCACCTGGTTCACGCTTCCATGCTGACTGCTGTTGATCGGCAACGAAGGCTGGAATTTGCACATCATTACGGCAACTGCACGTCCACTGAGTGGCGACAAAGGGCCTTTCCAGACGAATCACGTTTTATGTTCGATCGGACAGAAAGCAAACACCCAGCAACAATCGTCGTCAGGATCCAGGCCGGAGGCAGGAGCGTTGTGGTCTGGGGAATGTTTCCGTGCCATTCCCTGGGTGATCTCTTCATTCTGGAAGGCACAAGACATCTCTCGCAGCGGTGCACGCTGCAAAAGGTAGCTATTCAAGTTTTTGACAGTTCGTTACATTTATGTGAGTGGACAATGTATAACTGTGCATGCAGTTGTTGCATATGTTCTTCTTTCAGCCGAAAAGTCTCTCATAGTTTCTAGTTCTAGTTTAGAAACACTCGAGAGATGAGCTGCTGGGCTCGCTAACAGAACTTAATTTGTGGGTCGGCTAAGCGCCAAGTCTCTCCACGCAGTCTGTGGCGCCGAGCCGCCGGGACCCACTCGAGTATACAGGACCCTTCAGACGGGTGATTATAAGCTAGACTCAGTGACCTGAAGTAACTCAGATTACTTTGTGTGGAATGTAAAATTTCTGGCGACCATCACTAAGGTCGTCACACAGTCATCTTTCATACGATCATAGATGTAAATTTTCATTCTCTGCGTATTGTTCGTACCCGATGCACACAAGCACAAAATGAACTTACTTCTTATAAGGGTTTTCCCGTGACGCCTACCGAACGAGGTGGCGCAGTGGTTAACACACTGATGTCGTATACTGAAGGATGGCGGTTCGTATTCCAGGAACAGCCAGCCAGTTTTACGGCTTCCTTGTCTCTAAACCTCTTAAGCAAACGCCAGAATTATTCCTTTGAAAAGGACGTGGACCATTTCTTTCCTATTTGTTCAGTTACTTTCCATAGGCCACCTTACGTTGATTGGCGGAAGATACTGCTGATACCAGTACGGTTACGTGTCCTTTTCTACTATGCTTCTACCGCGAATGCTCCGAACAAGGAACGAATGCCGGCAAGCCTCCGCGTGAATACGGGTTTCTCTGATTTTCCTGTCGTAGTCATTTCGTGAGATGTATGTGGGAGGAAGTAGTATGTTGCCTGACTTTCTTCGTATGTAGCCGCACGGAATTAGCCGAGCGGTCTGGGGCGTTGCAGCCAAGGACTGTGCGGCTGGTCCCGGCGGAGGTTAGAGTCCTCCCTCGGGCATGGGTGTGTGTGTGTGTGTGTGTGTGTGTGTGTGTGTGTGTGTGTGTGTGTGTGTGTGTTTTTGTCCTTAAGATAATTAAGGTTAAGTAGTGTGTAAGCTTAGGGACTGATAACTGCTAAGGTCAAGTCCCATAAGATTTCACACACATTTGAACTTTTTTTTTTTTCTTCGTATGTACACTACCGCAATTTAAACCGTAAATGTGCCGATGATGCACGCCTCTTCCTTTGTACGATCTGCTCTGCAGTTTGTCGAGCATCTCCGTGACATTCTCGTGCTCACTAAAGCAACGTGCACAGTACCTTCCCGCTTTATTCTGGATCATCTCGACTCCTACGTCATTCATACCTTCCGCAAGTCCTAGACTGGCGAGAAAACGTCACGAATTTGTCGGACAAATTCTATGTCAGCTACTACTTTCGCGCGTGAATTACATTTCCTTAGGATTCCTTCCAATGAGGAAGGGCCTGTTGAATTTTGCAATTGATAAAATCTTGATCATATCGTCTACATGGAGAGAGAGATCGCTCAGAACAGTAAAGTGCATTAAAGTTAAAATGTGTGTTGTTTTCCACCATATATTACCACGCATCCTTTTTATTATGTATTGGGACTGTGACGACTCGTTCGATGTATTAAAATAAAGCTGACAATTGCTAGAAAACCAGAAAACTTTACAATTCGTTGTAGAATATGAATACACAGTACAGCGTCTTAACCACTACAGCCATTATGCCATCTCCCTCTGGGAGATTCTCTCTCTCTCTCTCTCTCTCTCTCTCTCTCTATATATATATATATATATATATATATATATATATATATATATATATATATATAGAGAGAGAGAGAGAGAGAGAGAGAGAGAAGAGAGAATTCTTGAAAAGTTAAGTGACAAGTCGACCCAAACAGTGAAGTTGCAGGACGCTACTACAGACGAGAAATTTTTACGTGTGCTACAAAGATGAGTCGTGCAACGAGGCCTACGGCGTAGTCCAAATTTTTAGCTCGTAATGGACTTCGGTAGACGAATCCTTGCTTTCTTATGCTTCACGGAGTACCAGAAGCAATTTTCATTTTACTGAGGAATGTTCGCTTCTTTTCGAAACAGCCTTTCTCCATTGACAACATCAGCACTTTAAGGCCTGTGCCTAGAAAGGGGATTAATTTTAAATGTTATCGGGATCGTCCCGTCGACATTGAGGTCATTAAAGTTAGATATTGTCCTTTTAAGAAATGATTCTATTGTGTGCATTTAAGATTAGACATTGACCCTCACTCTGTTTTTCACCGAGAATTGTGTCCTGCTAAGTTTTAGAGCTAACTATGCGACTTGCGGAAATATGAAGTAAGTGTGCGACCGATGTGTGTGTCTCGTGTGGCTAACTTGGACAGCGTAGAGTATTGTTGTGTTGTTACGGATGATAGTGGGCTTGTTTGCAACCCGGTGTCACGACTTAGAGTACTCCCGTTAAATAACTGCAACGGGAGCCGTACACATCCAACCATCTGTACAACAGTGTCACACGTGTCCACCCCCTCCCTCCCGCCCCTTCGCCCGGACCCATAGTCCATGGCACACTAAAGGGAGGTTTGGTATTTAAACCCGGACATTGACAGAAAATCTGGTGCCCAGCAGCCTTACACTGCCACCATTCATCCTCCAGCTGGCCAAATACTGGTGATTAAATTCTTCCACCAGTAGAATTCAACAGGAAGGAAGGAAAATTTAGAGCTTAACGTCCCGTCAGTGACGAAGTCGTTAAAGAGGGAGCAAAGGCTCAGATTGGAATGGGCTGAGAAGGAAATCGGCTGTGTCCACTTGAGAGGAATAATCGCAGTATTCAGCCTAAATAATTTAGAGAAACCACAGAATACATAAATATGGATATACAGACGTGTATTTACCAGCGCAAAAAGGCGAGTGCCGCAAGATAACATCTAAAGGCTGTCAACATTTTTACGCATCTTTTGCACGTTCAAAAAAATTGTTCAAATGGCTCTGAGCACTATGGGACTTAACATATGAGGTCATCAGTCCCCTAGAACTTAGAACTACTTAAACCTAACTAACCTAAGGACATCACACACATCCATGCCCGAGGCAGGATTCGAACCTGCGACCTTAGCGGTCGCGCGGTTCCAGACTGAAGCGCCTAGAACCGCTCGGCCACACTGGCTGGCTTTTGCACGTTCAAAACAGATGCAGTGGATATTGCAAACTCCTGTATTGGGTCGAAGCTATAAAGCGTCGAATATCCACATATAACTCCCGTAATTCGTACTCATTACGGGGAAGTGGTTTTCCGACTCTCGGCTGACGCCAAATGTCATCCCAAATTTGTTCCGCAGAATTGATGTACAACAGTTTTGGAATCATAATATGATATGAAGCGCATCATATTCCTCAAATCATTGTAGTTAGATTCTGGCAGAATATTCTGTCTGAGTGGTCATAAAAAATACTGATTTAGTCCATGGCTTTCGTGTTGCGAAGTTTAACAGTCGTAAGTTCTATCGAGGACTAGGTGAACGTAATTTTGTCTTAACAAAGCTGTTCTCCTTCCGTGACCTTTTTAATTTTAATGGAATTATTTGGCGCAGTGGCATTTCTGCGCCTTATTAATGATTTCTGATACATCCTGTGAACCCTGTCGCACGCAAACAATAAGATTTAATAAGCTGTATTCATACATCATTGACATCATACACGTAAGTCAAGTTCACTATTACTTCTGGAACTGAAAAGGTTATTACTTCATATGTAGATGCCGGCCGTAGTGGCTGAGCGGTTCTAGGCGCTACAGTCTGAAACCGCGCGACCGCTACGGTCGCAGGTTCGAATCCTGCCTCGGGCATGGATGTGTGTGATGTCCTTAAGTTAGTTAGGTTTAAGTAGTTCTAGGGAACTGATGACCTCAGAAGTTAAGTCCCATAGTGCTCAGAGCCATTTGAACCATGTGTAGATAAAATCGTATAAGGCTCTTCATAATGTCCTAATAATACGGAAATACGAATCCCGTAAAATGAAATGGTTTTCCTCCATTGTTAGTAAGCTTCCTTTTCTGCTCTATCGAAAGTAGTCACCTCTGCTGCTTTCTCCGGGAGAGATTTTGCCAACACGTACAACACAATCCGAGTCGCCCAGAAAAGTCCCGCCCTTGGAAAAATCTTTTCGACGGCGAATTCAGTAATTTATCAATTCGCCATCTAATTGAGTTGTCTTTGTGTAAAATAACATAGAAGATGGCTAATTTCAGAGGATTGTCGCCTAGAAGTCTGAAGGACCTACCTGGCGGTGAAACGATGTATGGTTTGCCTTTCCAACTTTCATTGTTATTGCATCACTCATATGATGCCCTCCAATCCTTGGGTCTCCGGTACCCCCTTAACTGCACAGAAAAAATTAGTATTTCTTCTTTTATTTTTTAATGCTGAGACTACCTGGGAGTACTTGTCACAGTTGTAGCTCTTCGACGTTTTGGAATACAGTAGGCTGAGGCAGGTGGCTCTTTCAGTATTTTCCGTAAATCATCGCACATGAATGCTGAAGATTAGCGGTTGCCTTGACGTCGTCAAATGGCAAATTCATTCTGGTATTAGTGGTTGCTCTAAACACTGTAACCATCAGAGAAACCCAAGTTACTCCTTGGCACTCGGTTTAGATATTCTACCCACATTTGTTAAATATAATATTGCGTGATGTATCTGTGTTTTTCACTGTTCTTTAGTTGATTTCACCTAGCGCTGTGAAATGCCACACCCCTACCCTTCAAAGTTTTAAAATCGCTTTATATGTCAGCGCTTCTCACGTTCGCGTGTATTTCTAAATTTATTTCGGTTGGTGCCTGTGGCAACTTCCGCAACGTGTAATAAAGGGTTATTTCCCGGTATCTTATTACGTGGTTCTGCTGCATGACCCCTGAGTAATTTGACTTCGTTACGGAGCAAACGATGTTACATCATATCAGCATGCGGAGGGGGAAGTTATCGATTATTCTCCTCGTTTCTGGCTGCGCTCTCCACCCCAGGCGAGGAATTCATTTGCGCAGCGAGTGTTAAGATTCGTACCTCGTTTGACACGCCTGCCGGGGCCGCGTTTATATGTAGCGAGTGGAGGTGCGCTGCTGGCCTTAGCAAAGTTTCTCTCTTATGATTCTGCTTTCATCGTATATTCTGCACGTGCAAATATGCTTCTGTGCATTGCCCCACATATACAAAGAAATATTTTTCCCGATCTCTTATATAACTCTTGTGCTTTGGAAATTAAAGAGAAAATATCTTGTGTATATATTTCTAAAGGCAAAGCAGAGTCACCGCATGAAGGTGAAGTGATCAGAAAGCAGTCCTATTGACAGACAGATGTGTGTCACGCTATGGTTTTGTCTTCCATCTTCTTATCTTCTATACCAGGGCCTCCCAACCTTTTCAGCTGGCGGACCCCTTCCACAGTCGAAAATCCATGGCGGAACCCTAGTCAGTCAAGAGCACAGTAACTTCAAATTTAGAACAAAACCCATGGGAACTGAAACTTCTTAATGAAAGTGCCATGTTCCCAATGACCCCCCTCCCACCCCCCACCCCCCCTCCAGAAGTATCAATAGTCTTTGGTTTAGAGATGAATGAAATCAACTTAAAATTAACGATCCAATTTGAATTCTCACTGTAACCAGACACTTACTAGTGGATTTACTCCCTTTGTTCAACACACTATAGCCGGCCGAAGTGGACGTGCGGCTCTAGGCGCTACAGTCTGGAACCGCGTGATCGCTACGGTCGCAGGTTCGAATCCTGCCTCGGGCGTGGATGTGTGTGATGTCCTTAGGTTAGTTAGGTTTAAGTAGTTCTAAGTTCTAGGGGACTGATGACCTCAAATGTTAAGTCCCGTAGTGCTCAGAGCTATTTGAACCATTTTTTCCAACAAAATATAGCCTAATTAATATTACTTGGTAATTGACATTTCACACGTTGGCGCTGCTTTCCTCCAAGAGCAATCGACGTCACGTCCAAACTGTTCGCTGTTGACAAGCTGCCGCCTGTGGACTGTTTCTGTTCACTTCCACTGTTTGGCAACTGTTGTGTAAGGAGCATGTATATTTAGTAACAGTCGTGTGTGTGTGGGTGTGGGTGTGGTTTTTCGTGAAATCGGAAGAAAAATGTTCAAATGTATGTAAAGTCTATGGGACTTAAGTGCTGAGGTCATCAGTCCCTAGTCTCACACACTATTAAACTAAGTTTAACTTCCGCTAAGGACAACACACACATACACGCACACACATGCCCGAGGAAGGACTCGAACCTCCGACAACGGGAGCCGCACCAATGTTTTGGTCTGTGTTGCCGACTGTCAAATATGATTGCCAAAGATCGAATGTTATTGCCAACTTTCGAGTGCTATACACATGTTTTTCACAGGAAAAATAATAGTGATGAATTTAATTTTCGCATTTTTATTCAATAATTTTACTCATTATTTTATACGATTTGGTGAAAGGTGGCCGCGGACCCCCTAGAAAGAGCCGGCGGACCCTTATGATGATGATGATGATGATGATGATGATGATGTTTGGTTTGTGGGGCGCTCAACTCCGTGGTTATCAGCGTCCGTACAATTACCCAATCTTTGCTCAGTCCAATTTCGCCACTTTCCTGGATGATGATGAAATGATGAGGACAACACAAACACCCAGTCATCTCGAGGCAGGTGAAAATCCCTGACCCCGCCGGGAATCGAACCCGGGACCCCGTGCTCGGGAAGCGAGAACGCTACCGCGAGACCACGAGCGGCGGACGCGGACCCCAAGCCCTGTTCTATACTCATGTTTTCAATTAATTATGTTGTTCCTACTCCCTTGAAGTTTGACCCATAAATATCCTTCCATGATTAATGTAACATCAGAAAGCATATGAGCTCCAACTTTTGCCAACACAATTGTCAGAAAAGGATTGCTCCTGTCTTGCTTGATATTATATCCTCCAAACTAGGAGCGGTACGTATCAAGGTTTGTTAAATTCATTCATAGCTGCTGAAAATTTATTTTTTGCTTCATTTATGATGCATGTACTGAGACTGAAATTTTAGTACTAATTCCAGGAAGTAGTAGTCACGTTGTTCATCTGTTCTGTAGAGATTTGGTTGTGGCGATGGTTAATTGTCTTTTTTTTAATATAGATATCGTGGCTGTTGTAACGGCTCAGAAAGTGTATTGTTTTGTAGCCGTCGGTAATACTACTTTGACAAACTGGAATAGTCCACTTTATTTTCAGACGAGAAATGAAGCGCTCTACGAAAGAGCGAATAGTAAATTTATATAAAGTATGCTTCCAATGTCTTGGTTACAAAAACTATTAACATTATGATATTTACTGTGATTCTAAAATACTGGCAACATCGTTTTCTTTCAAACACGCAAATTGTGGTCCTGTTGCTGTTCTTGTCTTTTTTTCTTTTTTCTTTCATCAACGTTGGTATTGGTTTGATGCATTTCTCTGTTCCTATCACTTGTCAGCTATCGCCTGTATTAGAGTAACTGTTGCAGCCCACATCATGGACGACCTGTCTTGCTTTCTTTCTTTCCTTTTATCATCTTTTTAAAGACAGTTTTCAGCAAACACTTATGCGTGCCCAACTATTCCTTATCTCAAATTAATTATGTTCTTCATTAGCCACGTTGCTGGAAGTCCTTACTCCATCAATCCGCTCCCCTTCCACTTTCCACTGTAACAACAGATTTCAAAGGTATTTAATCTTTTCAGTCCTGTCTCCCCATTGCCTCTTTCCTACCTTCTATCTTTCACAGAAGTTCTCCAGTATGCCTTGCGGTACTAATATTCCGGACGAGAAGAAATTGCAGAGAAATGGCTTAGCCACAGCATAAGGAATTGTTTCTAGAATAAATTGTCAATCTGCAGTGGAGATACTGGCGGAAGTGAAGCTGTGATACCGGGTCTAGAGTCGTAATTGAATTGCTCAGTCGGCTGAGCACTTTCCCGTGAAAGGCATAGGTCCCAGTTTCGAGTCCCCATCTGACGCTTTAATTTGAATTTGTTTACGTGCATATTATAGCCCTTCGCTAACAAATGGCTCTGAGCACTATGCGACTTAACTTCTGAGGTCATCAGTCGCCTAGAACTTAGAACTAATTAAACCTAACCAACCTAAGGACATCACCCACATCCATGCCCGAGGCAGGATTCGAACCTGCGACCGGAACGGTCGCTCGGCTCCAGACTGTAGCGCCTAGAACCTCACGGCCACTCCGGCCGGCCTTCGCTAGCACTCTTTCCATTTCTTTAAGCACCCGACACACAGTACCTATTCCATTTCTGCAATGTTATATCTACATCTACATCTACATCCATACTCCGCAAGCCACCTGACGGTGTGTGGCGGAGGGTACCTTGAGTACCTCTATCGGTTCTCCCTTGTATTCGTACTGTTCGTGGAAAGAAGGATTGTCGGTATGCCTCTGTATGGGCTCTAATCTCTCTGATTTTATCCTCATGGTCTCTTCGCAAGATATACGTTGGAGGGAGCAATATACTGCTTGACTCTTCGGTGAAGGTATGTTCTCGAAACTTCAACAAAAGCCCGTACCGAGCTACTGAGCGTCTCTCCTGCAGAGTCTTCCACTGGAGTTTATCTATCATCTCCGTAACGCTTTCGCGATTACTAAATGATCCTGTAACGAAGCGCGCTGCTCTTCGTTGGATCTTCTCTGTCTCTCCTATCAACCCTATCTGGTACGGATCCCACACTGCTGAGCAGTATTCAAGCAGTGGGCGAACAAGCGTACTGTAACCTACTTTCTTTGTTTTCAGATTGCATTTCCTTATGATTGTTCCAATGAATCTCAGTCTGGCATCTGCTTTACCGACGTTCAACTTTATATGATCATTCCATTTTAAATCACTCCTAATGCCTACTCCCAGATAATTTATGGAATTAACTGCTTCCAGTTGCTGACCTGCTGTATTGTAGCTAAATGATAAGGGATCTTTCTTTCTGTGTATTCGCAGCACATTACACTTGTCTACATTGAGATTCAATTGCCATTCCCTGCACCATGCGTCAGTTCGCTGCAGATCCTCCTGCATTTCAGTACAATTTTCCATTGTTACAACCTCTCGATACACCACAGCATCATCTGCAAAAAGCCTCAGTGAACTTCCGATGTCATCCACCAGGTCATTTATGTATATTGTGAATAGCAACGGTCCTATGACACTTCCCTGCGGCACACCTGAAATCACTCTTACTTCGGAAGACTTCTCTCCATTGAGAAGGACATGCTGCGTTCTGTTATCTAGAAACTCTTCAATCCAATCACACAATTGGTCTGATAGTCCATATGCTCTTACTTTGTTCCTTAAACGACTGTGGGGAACTGTATCGAACGCCATGCGGAAGTCAAGAAACACGGCATCTACCTGGGAACCCGTGTCTGTGGCCCTCTGAGTCTCGTGGACATCGAACTCTATTATGTTGGTTTTCTGTCTGAAAACTCTAACGTCTAGATAGTTCTTCACTTCCTTCATTGCCTTTTCTGTATAGAAAAGATATATCAGAGGTGACAATGAGCAACCCTGCCTTGTACCGTCGCGGATATTAGCCTCTAGCACCCGGTAACCCAATCTTGGGTATCGTATTGCAGCGCGTGTGGCGATACGGCCATTGTGTCCACCAAAAGAGCAACGGACTTGCCCTTACATGTCTTTGGACTCTAATAAAGGCAAAGCATGCCGGGTTTCAGCAAGTTCCGCCTCACCCACCAACCAAGGAATAATAGTACGACATGCATTTAAGCAAAGTTAGGGGCTTTTCAAACAAATTAACTCTTATCAACTTTGTGAAGTGAGAGTCATGAAACGTAAAGACGCCATTTAATGATGGCTGCGCCTACGGGATGGTAAACTTCAAACACAAAAAGCGTATAATAAGAAACCATTCGGTGGCAGTTAGACGTCGATATTAGCAACGCTGATGATTAATACATTTTTAGCGTTAGAACGAAGCTATATTTATTCACCTGTCAGAATTTTCAGATTAATTGACAAAATATCACGCAAATTGTAACAGTTCGCAGTGACAAGCACGTCAGATTTTACGTAGTGTCAAGATACATAAATGACAGCAGGTTTGTTTGCTGTCTAATTACGTTGTGCTATATTTTCATTAATTTAACTGAAATTCTGGTCTCCGATTATTTGCATAATTTCTAAAACTAGTGTTTCTGCTGCTTCACAAGGGCTAGGACACTAGAAACATCGAGCACTGCCTTTCAGCATAAGACGCAGTTATAAAATTATAAAAGCGAGCGAACAGGGGTGATTAGTAAGACACTGGATCTTATTCGGAACGGTCGAAGTTAAGATTCTTGCCTTGTCATCCAGATTTGAGCTGTCCGTGGTTTTTCTAAGTATGTTAATGCAAATGCTAGGATGTATCCTCTGAGAACGTCAAGGTCGAATTCCTGTGCCGTCCTGGTACAATGAAAGATTGTGTTGCGTCTCCAATGACGTCGTCGCATACGGGACGTTAAACCTTAATCTTCCTTTCCTTCCCTTCCTGCCCACCTTTCATCATCCACCAGTTCTCAGTACTGAGAAGGGAAACTCAAATGGGGTGTTGTAGGATGGATTTAAAGTTTCTATATTTGCCGTATAGCCGAAAAAACCTGCGGGAGGAACTGAGGGTAGTAAGTTACGAGTAATTAGTAAGGCACTGCCCCCGAAAGACCGGGATCGACGTTCGAAGCCCGGTCGAACGCATACTTTTAGCTTGTCGCATATAGTAAGTACATCCTGATTTGCAGATTCGGCGATTACCCTAGATCTGTTAAGGCGAATGCTGGAATTGTCCCTTCAAAAAGGTGTCCCATCCAACTTGTACTCCGTTTGTTAACCCTCCGTAGTGTATATGTTTTTGTATGCATGTATTCGTTTTGATTACCCTGGGGATTTCGGGAAATTCAGATACTTCTATACATAGGATGACACACCTTACAGTTCGCATAATTTTACGTGCGCGCTCAATTCAAGCGGCCCGCCAGATACAGTTAATTGCTCTTATAGCGTTTGTGATACCGCACGACAATGCTCGGCTTCTGGTTTGGGTTCGAACCCTACTACCGTCCCATGTCCAATTTTTGTGCCGCTTTCTCTTATACGGTTTTAGAAAGCCAAACGAAGAACACTGTCCGTGACACCGTCTCCGGCGGGCATCTTGAATTTGCGAGCGCAACAGCTTGATAGGCTAACTTCAATGTTAATTATCTCGGAAATGACGCACCATAGCTGATTTTTTTCTTAACAGTTATTTGCCAGTACAACCTACACTCCAACACCTTTACAAGCTTTTCAGACTGTTTCTGACCACGCTGTGTAAGAGTGTAATGATGATGCAGGGTGAACCACATAACGTGAACATTCACACTGCTTCGTAAACGGTCCTAGTTATCGAAAACAAGTTTCCAAAAAGGTTAGTACAGAAAGGAGCAAGAGCCTTTGGTTACCGTTAAAGTATATAGTTCCATTAAAAAGTGTAAAAAAAGGTGCAAGTGTTATCAATACAGGAAATATCTCTTTGTGTACTGCAAATTTCCAGATATATCGTTTCTATACGTAGAACTGTTTAGGAAATATTCAAGGCGTTTAAGTTACGTAGTTCACGTTTTACAATAACAAACATAACGTACGTATATGGCAAAAATTATGATATAATCAAAATTTAGAAAGAAAGGAGGAAGAAAAAGGGCCGGCCCTAGTGGCCGAGCGGTTCTAGGTGCTTCAGTCTGGAACCACGCGACCGCTACGGTCGCAGGTTCGAATCCTGCCTCGGGCATGGGTGTGTGTGTGTGTGTGTGTGTGTGTGTGTGTGTGATGTCCTTAGGTTAGTTAGGTTTAAGTAGTTCTAAGTTTAGGGAACTGATGACCTTAGATGTTAAGTCCCATAGTGCTCAGAGCTATTTGAACCATTTGAATTTGAAGAAAAAGGAGAGGAGGAACTAAAAGGTGTTTGAGGCTGTGAGTAGCAACATTGGGACTGCAGATTATGTATATGGGCTCGAAGACAGAGGAGGAGCTGCCATTATTTCTGAAGAGAAACGATGTGTTTATTTTCAAAATTGGGAAAACTTGAAACTTTTCTTTCTTTATGGGCTACGTTGTTTCACAGTCATGTGCTTCCAACACAGAAGGACTTTTCATTAATAGGTGTGGTATGATGGGAGGCTGAAAGCAATTTAAAATGTAAGTATCTCGCTCCCTGTTACAATTTTTAATGAAAAATGCAATTTTTAAGATAGAATTACGCTTTATAAGTAAGTAAAAAGCATGTGGATCATAAATAAAACACAATGTGTGAAGTATCGTAAGATTTCAAGGGACAATGAAGCACATGTTACATTCCTCGAACGATTACTTTTTGTTTTGAGTATGCGCGTCAGAGGAGGGCGTTGTGGCGATACGGCCATTGTGTCCACCAGAAGAGCAACGAACTTCAGAAAACTTGGCTGGAGGCAACTGGAGCGCGCAGTGCCGCGAACATGTTCCGTCGCGACGGCCCTACAAAAGTCCGCTATCGACTAGCATTGCAGTGTCCCGAGCAGCCGGGGGGGATCCGTCTGCAACTTGTCCCGTGTCTGCCGTTGGCCCATTCACTCTGTCAGCAGCACGCAACTTGATATTGTCACGTACTGCAGACAGCCCTCTCCTTGGCAGTGATATTGTCACGTGCCTGCGAAAGGTCATGCGAAGCCCTAGCCCTCCCTCACGGAATATAGAATGCGATAGCTATCTACTATGTACGGTTTTCTGTTGCAGCGGTTCGAAGGTTTCGATCATGGGAACCGCTGCAGAGCAACAGTTTCGTAAAGAGGTCTTAGATATTAGATACATCTTCATAGAAACTAAACAGAATCACAGATCGATGACACTGACCTGCGAGGACGCATGTTTTAGAGATGTGAGGGGGGAACCTATGCCAGCTAGAACACAAAATGTTACACACGGACAGCAGAGGTTTATACCTCCTGCCAACGTCTAGATAATTAGAGATGAAACAATAGCTGGGACTGAACAATGATGGTGCAAAATATTTTAGAATTGAAAACACACATTTAAATAAAATTTTAACTACTACTGATGTCTTACTCGTAAGCAATGAAGCCTACCTAAAATTGTCTATAAATGACAAAATCATTGTAAGAGTCCACGATCATTATTACTAGTTAATATAATTGTCCATCTAGATCGCTATATACACCTTAACGCGTTTCGGCCACAGCCATCATCCGACTCTGTCAGCTAAACAGAACAAATTACAAGTAAATTTCTATATAGTATGTCTTCATTTGTTGTTCTGTACAATCTGTGCATAAGCTGTATATTTCTTAAAAAAATAAAATAAAACTAGCGGTCAAGACCGACAATTATATTGATTACCTACAATCCAGCATCAACACTTCAACCCATTTTTAAACTGCAAGTTAAAGATATTCTAATAAAAACATAACGTAATAGCATTGGAAGGAAACATCCAGTCCGTTAAAAGAATGTAAATGGCAATAATATAACCGAGCAGGCTAGCAGAGTTAACATTTTAGAATGATTGACGTCCGATGATAAGGACGAGGACTTTATAAATAAATTACATACATTCCAACATAACGCTTACCAACAAAACAATAAAGGTCACACAGATAAAACTGTATAAGGTGATGGCCGTGTCTACGCAGCTACTGGGATATGAGAATTGGAGTCCGAACAGAAAGGAGAAAATTAGAATTGTAAGAAGAACTAGGATATACCCTTAGAGATGAAATAAGAAACGAAAACATTAGACCAAAATTAAACATGTGTAATATAAATGGAAAAATAGGAAAAGCAACTATTTCGAGAACAACTTACGGGTGGAAAACAAAGATGTCTTGCTTTCTACAAACCGATAGGTCGGAGAGGTGTTGGGCACCTGAGTATGAGACAGTAGGATGACTTTGGTATACATATTTGAATGGTACGGACTGCAGTATCGATGATGATGATGATGATGATGATGATGATGATGATGATGATGATGGACCTGTAGAAGGATGGTAGAAGAAAACGTAAAACTTATTCCAGGAAGAGTTGCGGCATACACGTGCAAATATTTGGAAAAATCATGGAAAACCTAGCTGACGATGACCAGAAGCGTATTTCGGATCCCGCTTTTTCGGAAGCGAAGTGTAGCATTTTAACCACTAAATCGCTTCTTTTAGTATACTTAATAGAAGTGCGTTGGTGAGATCTTCTGAGACTTTAATACACTATCAGTGAATCAAATAGTTATCTGCTCCACAGTAGAGAAACATGGTTACCAATTACATTTTTTACAGCTACCGTACAGAAAACTTACAGGTATTGGCAATGATATCTGTGGAGAACGGCAGCCACACAAACCCAGACAGTAAGATGTGAAATATGATGGCACAGCCACTGGAATAATTTCCACGGAGCCAAATCTGTGTTAAGGACCGGAAGATAAAGAATGAATAAGTAGAATTAAAAAAGAGGGAGGGAGGGAAGCACAGACAGGATTTCGATGTTCATTTTCACCAGCTAAATACCACGTATTACTAAAATAGAAACAGGCTTGCTCTCTCTCCTCTTTTTAGTTGTAATACTAACAAATAATATCTTTCATGATACACTGCTGCACTTCCAGCACTCGTGAAAGAAGTGCTCTTTCTGCAGAATTCCTATAGTTGACATAGCAGATTAACATTCTAGATACGAGCAAATCTCTTCAATCACATCCCATACCGCGCGATCGTCGTAGCTGGGGCTTTTGAAAACTGGGTGCACTATAAGCGGATGCATTGTGCTGCTGGAATATTCCACAGGCTTAGTGTAAAGCACGTGTAAACAGCCCCGAAGCTGACCTTCAAAAAGATCGCCACACACTGACAGCTTAAAAAAAAAAGAAAGAAAGAAATAGAAAGAAAATAATTCACCAAACCCCGAGAACAGTTCCCACACATGTAGGGAGACGCAATAGGTCTACATGGCGCTACCGATTGAGGTGGCGCTACCGATTGAGAAAGTAAACTCATTTCGGAAGGACCATTATTTAAATCCCCGTCCAGTTGTTTTTACTTGATTCCCCGTTTCGCTAACCTCTTCAGGCGAATGCACGAAATGTTTTTACTTACGCAAGACCAGGACCGACTTATTTAAAAAAAATGGTTCAAATGGCTCTGAGCACTATGGGACTTAACTTCTAAGGTCATCAGTCCCCTAGAACTTAGAACTACTTAAACCTAACTAACCTAAGGACATCATACACATCCATGCCCGAGGTAGGATTCGAACCAGCGACCGTAGCGGTCGCGCGGTTCCCGACTGTAGCGCCTTTAACCTCTTGGCCACCACGGCCGGCCGACTTATTTAAACCAAATGCTCCGTTTCTAATGCCATACATGTTGACGACTTGTTCTTTATATCTTCCTTCCACTTTCTTAACACTTTTGTTGGCAACTAAGATATATGGTGTCATGTTGTTTTCTTCATTCTGAATCTGGCCATCACACGAATAGTGTGGTATACTTTACCCTATAACTTGGCGCCTTGGTAGACTGTCCAATGGGCTGGATCATGAACCTCTCGCAGTGTTGTTGGATGCAGGGTGTCCCAAAGCTTCAGACTGACTACGACGCAAACGATAAAGGATCAGAAATGGAGTAATTTCAAATCGAGAACCAGGCTCCACGAGTTCTAGAGTGAGCAACGTGTGTGAGGAACGTGCTTCGAAAGTTCTTAAGTTTCATCACGAACAAGTGCCTACGGTTTTGACGTATTGAAAACAATAGACAGTAGTCTGTTGTATCCAGGATGAATTTCACCGCTGTCACCGCACGCAGCTTAGTCTTTGATGCTGTGTAAAAAAAAAAAAAAAAAAAAAAAAAAAAAAAAAAAAAAAAAGACTAGTTCTTGCAACACATTCGTCGATGACGTTTGATGTCTCATCGCACATGAACTGTTAATAAACCCTTGTTTTGTTCGCTTCCTAATTGATTAAATGTTTCATGTTAGTTTATCACATCATAGCCGATGAATGTAAGGGGCGAAAAAAAAGTTCGCAAACGTGCAGAATGTTTAGTTGCTGTAGTACGTTATACTTATCTGGACAAGGCAAGGAACTTCCGTCAGGAGTCCAGTACCCGCATTCATATTTTTGTAAGTGAGGCAAGCGCAGCTGCGCAAGCCTGGAAGAACCGTTGCCAGCAGCTGCTTCTCTGTACCACTACCGACACCCCACATATCGTAACTTCTTGTCATGCCACACTAACATTTCCACAAACCGCAAGAAAGCGCTGTGCATATTTTGCTCCTTTGATACCAACAATTCGTATTGAACCGAGTTACATTTTTACTAGTTGCTGATAATACACTTCATTATTTATTTTTCACTGCATTTTCATTTTCCTTTCGCAAATTATCGGGAGAAGCGTCTTATACACTGATCATTACCTCGAAGAAAACGATTTATTGACACACAGCACGGAAACATCGTTCTTGTGAAACACAAATAGCTCTTTATACTCATGAAATGGGGCTTAACATCTGAGGTCATCAGTCCCCTACACTTAGAGCTACTTAAACCTAACTAACCTAAGGACATCACACACATCCATGCCCGAGACAGAATTCCAACTTGCGACCGTAGCAGCAGCGCGGTTCCAGACTAGAGCGCCTAGAACCGCTCGGCCACAACGGCCGGCTATAGTGTTTACATGTAACGACTGCCTTATAGAATTTATGAAATTTTGTAAGTGCCACAAAAGTGTCTGATCACAACTATCCGTTTATTCAGTTACCGGTTTGTCATTATGGTCAACTTCAGATCGACATAAAAAGAGAAAATGTGCATATTTATGAAAAAGTGTACATAATTTCCTGTCAACTATTGCAAGTAGTATCATACTATATATAGTATGGAAAGTCAGCAAACATACCTGTCTTTTTGAAGGTTACGAAGTAAGAAAATAAAATATATAGTCATAAATGTCATCGTCATATAGAGTAAAATCATGACAAATGGTAAACACCCATGACCAGTGTTGTAGGGCCGTATTTCTGGATTTCCGGAATGCTTTGGACACTGTACCACACAAGCGGCTGGCAGTGAAATTGCGTGCTTATGAAATACCGTCTCAGTTATGTGACTGGATTTGTGATTTCCTATCAGAGAGACCGCAGTTCGTAGTAATAGACTGATAGTCATCGAGTAAAACAAAAGTGATTTCTGGCGTTCCCCATGGTAGTGCTACAGGCCCCTTTGATGTTCCTTATTTATATAAACGATTTGGGAGACAATCCGAGCAGCCGTCTTCGGTTGTTTGCAGATGACGCTGTCGTTTATCGACTAATAAAGTCATCAGAAGATCGAAACAAACTGCAAAACGATTTAATAAGATATCTGAATGGTGCGAAAATTGGCAGTTGACCAGGAATTCGTTAAACTTCGGTTACACGATAAATCAGTCAAATCTAAAGGCCGTCAATTCAACTAAATACCTAGGCATTACAATTACGAACAATTTAAATGGGAAGGAACACTTGGAAAATGTTGTGCGGAAGGCTAACCAAAAACTGCGTTGTATTGGCAGGAGACTTAGAAAATGTAACAGATCTACTAAGGAGACTGCCTACACTACGCATGTCAGTCCTCTTTTGGAATACGGGTGCGCGGTGTGGGATCCTTACCAGATAGGATCGACGGAGTACATCGAGAAAGTTCAAAGAATTGTAGCACGTTTTGTATTTTCGCGAAATAGGGAAGAGAGTGTTACTGAAATGATACAGGATTTGCGGTGGACAGCATTAAAACAAAGGCGTTTCTTGTTGCGGCGGAATCTTCTCACGACATTTGAATCACCATCTTTCTCCTCCGTATGCGAAAATATTTTTTTGATTCGGACCTACATAGGGAGAAACGATCACCACAATAAAATAAGGGAAATCAGAGCTCGTACGGTAAGATATAGGTGTTCGTTCTTTCCGCGCGCTATACGAGATTGGAATAATAGAAAATTTTGAAGGTGGTTCGACGAACCCTCCACCAGGCACTTAAATGTGATTTGCAGAGTATCGATGTAGATGTAGCTTCTGTTTTCTTTAAGCTGTTGGTGACTCAATATTGTGATGGCTACAGCTTTACATAGAATCATGACTGCGGAGTTACTTTAAATTATCAGGTCCCGCCTCTTTCGACTACGACTGGGTAAAGTAATCTACACCTGGCCCAAGACTTACCTGTTCCATTTAATGCGGAACGTAGTGTGTATGACTACGTTCAAGAAGTATTATAATGCAACCGTCTGCAGTATAATCGAAAATTAAGTCAGAAGTCGCACTTGTGTGCTTCGCAGCGAAGCTAAGAAGTCAGTTGCGGCTGGGTGAACTTGTGTTTACAGACGTTGAGAGCGGAATGAGCCGAATGAAGACGAGCGTTTAAGTTCAGGCGTTCCGTTGATGTTGTCCTTTACAGAATGAAGTCCGGGAGGGAGGCAGTCTCCCAGAATATCTCACAGGGAGTCACTATTTGTGTTTCGTCCTCGTGTATAAGCAAGGGGGAACTTGCTGACGGAGAGTTTCTGTCAGCATGTGGTTGAAGGAGATTTCTGTGTTGGTTTAGTTTGGTAGCTGTGGCTTATACTGCTGTGGTTGTAAATCGCAAAGTCGCACTTTGATACAAGATCGCACAAAACTGTTAATTACGTGCTCGTCTGTGGTAGAGTCGACGGTACGAGTAACGGAATTCTGAGCTCTGTATGTGCATCGATACGGATCAGTTCTCAGTTTAGAATTTCGCGGTTACTGCAATCTATCAGAACGTAGGAGTTCTCTGTGTATATTTACTCATTTTTCGTGGCGGCTGAAGTCAAGAATGACTACTTTATGCCATATACACTTATCTTTTACTAACAAAAGTATGTGGCCTCGAAACTCTCTGCCTGTAGTTTAAACAGTGTGTAGTGAAAGTAACTTGCATTTATGAAATTATACTCCGCTTAAGACGGAAAGACCAACAATAATTAATTATAAGCAGCTCGTCTGGTCTGTCAATTTGCAAGATAGCTGCTTCTGGTACATAATATTTTGTGCAACGGCTGCTTTCATGCTTCTTTCGACAAAAAGCGTATGGCGTGAATAGAGATCTCTTCTATCTGCTGCATATGGGACCAAACAAACCCGTGAATTTAACCAGACGACTATATACTTCGCAAGCCACTGTACAGTGCATGGTACGGGTGTTACCAGTTTTTAACAAGAAGACAGGTTAAACCTAACGATGTCCATGTCGCTGTCCTACTTACGTGACAAAGCTGAGTTCATGGGTAAGGCAAAATTGCAACATCCCTAAAATTCTTTACTGAGCTCTGAGGCATGTAGATGCAAGATACAGCTACTGTGTTTAGTTCCTCGTATCGTAAACTATGCTTCAGATATACATTCTACCTCTACATCAGCGTGATTACTCTAAAATTCACAATTAAGTCCTTAGAAGAGGGTTCATCGAACCACCTTTAAGCTATTTCTCTACCGTTCCACTCTCGAACAGCGCGCAGGAAAAATGAACATTCAAATATTTACGTCGAGCTCTGCTGTCTCTCACTTGATGATGATGATGATGATGATGATGATCATGATCATCATCACTTCTCCCTATGTAGGTGACCGCAAACAAAATATTTTAACACTCTGAGGAAAAAGTTAGTGACTAAAATTTCATGGGAAGATCCTGCCGCAGCGAGAAACGCCTTTGATTTAATGACTGCCACCCCAATTTGTTCGTCATATCCGTGGCACTCTCTTCCCTGTTTCGCGATTGTACAAAACGAGATGCCCTTCTTTGAACTTTCGATGCCCTCCTTCAATCGTCCCTGATGCTGATCGCACACCGCACAGCAGTACTGCAGAAGAGGGCGGAAACGTATATTGTAAGCAACCTTTTTAGTAGATCTGTTATATTTTCTAAGTGTTCTGCCAGTAAATCGTAGTCAGTCATTGGTTTGTTTTCCCTCCACCATTATCTAGGCGATCGTTCCAGTTTAAGTTATTCATAATAGTAATCCATAAGTATTTAGTTGAGTTTACAGCCGTTAGATTTATGTGATTTTAACTGAAATTTAGCGGATTATTTTTAGTCGTTATGTGGATGACTTCACACTTTTCATGATTTAGTCAATTGCCACTTTTTGCACCATACAGATACCTTGCCTAAATCATTTTGCAATTCGTTTTGATCATTTGGTGACTTTACACGACGGTAAATGACAGCATTGTCTGCAAACAGTCTAAGAGGACTGCTCAGATTGTCTCCTAAATCATTTATGTAGGTCAGGAACAACAGAGAACCTATAAAACTTCCTTGGGGAACGCCAGATATTACTTCTACTTCACTCGATGACCTTCCGTCAATTATTACGAACTGTCACCTTTCTAATAAGAAATCACGAATCCAGTCACACAACTGAAACGATACTCCATAAGCACGCAATTTAATTAGAAGTCGCTTGTGAGGAACGGTGTCAAAAGTCTGCTGGAAATGAAAAAAAATATGAAATCAATCTGACGTCCCCTGTTTGTAGCACTCATTACTGCATGAGAATAAATAGTTGTTTCACAAGAACAATATTTTCTGAATCCATGTTAGCTATTTGTCAATAAATCGTCTCTGTCTGTCTGTCTGTCTGTCTGTCTGTGTGTGTGTGTGTGTGTGTGTGTGTGTGTGTGAGAGAGAGAGAGAGAGAGAGAGAGAGAGAGAGAGAGAGTGAGCCCAGGGGGGGGGGGGGGGGGGGTGGCAACAAATCTACGTAATTGGTAGCAGTGTATCAACTTATTTTTAAGGAAGCATTCTTTCGCAACACTAACGATAATTACCTGGAAAGGCAGATCTTCTAAGAATATCTGATATCTTCGAGGGGCTCTCGCTGAATAAATTAAGCCGTTAAGAGCAATCTGGTCATTGCGCCGCACCTGAGTGAGGAAGTTCACAGCGAAGCTAAAATACATCGTACAACACGCCATAGGTAATGAGGGATCGGTAATGCAATTATACGTGATTAAATTCAGATAACAATAATAAGCTCTTACAGCAGCACACCGAAGTAAAAAATAAGATTATTAACACCCTAAAGATGTAAGAGGAAATCGTGAGCTCTAAAGACCATGAAAATTACGCGGGGTTGTGTAAGCACCACAGTCGTTCTAGGTGCGTACTAATTTCTGGTTTTGTGTTAAATCAGTGAGCGTGTGAAAGTCAAAATGGATGTTGATAGAATGTAGGCTGAAATTTTAAAATATGCTGTTGAAACTAGCATTGCAAAAGATGTAAACTTGATTTTGATCTCAAATATTCCAGAAGTGAATGTTGTCGTGTTATAAATGAGCACACGTCGTCGGACTGCAAGTCAAATGAACGCATGTCTTAACATATCGGCTCTGATAAAAAAAAAAATCTTCCACACTGGTAACTGAATATTTGAAGCACCATACTAGCACAACCTACCCGCTACGTACATCTGAAAAATGTGTCCTCAGCCAGTGCACGTGCATTGCTTGCGAAACCATGACGATGAATTTTAAAGCGTGCAGCTGCACAGATCGTAGATTTCGCGAGTGTTATCAATCCTGTGTGACAGCTGCGATATACAGCGTTGTTTCTATTTCGTAATCATTATTCTGTAGTTTTCCTTTATTCTCGTTATTAACAGACCTTAGTTCACCCTAGGGTAACCATATTAGAGTTGCAAAATTGTGCAGCAAAAAAAGATGCACTGCAGAACATTTAAGTGTAGGGTTGTGGTATTTGGTAGTCAAAAGTTTATGCACTTCCGTACGAGAGCGAAGCACAACTATAGCCTTCAGACAACGATTGAATTTAAAATGCGTCAGATGGTTACGTGTCCAAATATCGGCAGAAATGGGGTGTAAGCACAATGTATTTACAAAGTCATTCTATAATTTGGCCACGTTAATGTCACTGGCCAACGTTAGACCAGACTGTGAACGTTTAATAGCAATCAAAAAGAAATCTTTTCATCATGAACATTAGTAATCTGATATTCACCACAGCCACAAATGATTGTCTCTCTTCCAGGTTGCTCCATTTATTTAGGATGTCGTCTCTTTTGAGGACTATTCGCAGCTGTTGGGTGACTTACATGTAGCCTTCGTTTCTTCACTACCATGGGAGACCTCTCTTCAAGGAGAGCACATCACAGGTGGCTGGGAAATTAACGACTCCGTAGTTCAGTCCTTCGTCTTTCGTATCTGTGCAGAACATACGTAAAAGGTTTCTCAGCAGACATACGTGTAGTGAAGATCCCATCAGTAGAACTGTACAGTTCATTATTGTATGTTTTGTGGTGAGAAACCATTTACCTCTTAAGCTCAGTAAGTAACAACAAGACATTGACAACTACGTGCGCTTACGTCACGAAGTTTTCTCTTTCGTACAGAGACCTATCCATATGCCACCCAGTGGCGCATTAATACACTGGACTGGCATTGGAGGGTAGCATCTGTCAAAGTCTTGTCTGGCCAGCCAGCTTTAGATTTCTGTCGATGTTTCCAAAAATAATTGAGACGAATGTCGAGTTGGATGCTTTGAAAAAAAAACACGGGTGATTTTCTTCCCTATCCTTGTCCAAGTAGAACTTGTATTCAGTTTGTAGTGACCGCGTAGTCATAGGGATGTTTATCCTTAATCTTTCTTCCTTATCGTATTTACATGTGTATATCCTCAGTAGGAAGACGGTATACAAACGAATTCGTATGCTAAATACGTAATTAATATTTATAGATCGTAATTTTCACTTGTGGCAGCTAGGTCCAGACGCAAATTATCATCATCCATAGTGTCATGAAATGCAACAGTTCCAGTCAATAGTGAAGGGAAGTTTAGTGATTTATCCACGTATACTACTAGCCGATGTTACCCTGATTGACACCACCTGCTGGGTAAATCTGATTGAAACGATTCCGTTTTTGCAGCAGATTATGTTCTTTCATGAGAAAGAGGAAAATCGTCCGTTCATTCTAACCCACAGTAAAAATAAAACTGAGTTTGCTGTGGCATCTACATAAGTCTTTGGAACGTTTTTAATAAAGGAGTTTCATGCATGAGAAACCCTTTTTTCTTTGCTCTACTTGTGTTCCCCCGACTATGCTGCTGCTCCTCGTCCCCCTCTACCTCCCTGTAGTTCTCAACAACTTTTATTATTCAGGTCCGCCAGCCAACTGATCACACGAACGAAGTTTATGTAAAGTTTACGTCTCCGTCTGCACGACGTCCTACTTCGGATTTCTGGGCGGAGTGTTCTTCCGACAAAACTGTCTTTCTTTGATAAAATTCTATGCCCAGTTGATCTAGTTAAGACGTTGTTTCCTAATTTCGTATCAATGCACGAGCATACAACAGCGACCATTTTATCGGCGCTCTACGTACTGCGCATTTCTCTCAGATTGTTCCCGACCTTGCTCGGAGCGTGTTACACTCGTTGACATAGTTCTAAGCTCCATGCGTAGCTGGTAGTCGTTTCACTGTCCTGGATAGCGAAAAAATAACTTAGCTTGTTTCAAGAAGCAACTATTATCTTACGATACCCCATTCATGACAGGTCCATCTAAGGGGGTGGACAAAAATATGAAAACACCACAAACGCAACACATTACCACAACTAATACGGTGTAGTAAAACCGATGGCATTCTAAACCGTTTCCAGTCGTCTCGTAATGGATGAATACAGGTCTCGTTTTCAAGGGAATCTTATACCATACTTCCTGCAAAATAGTGCCACGTTCAGGCGACGATGCTGGAAGTGGACAGCGATGACGCACCATTCTCTCCAAAGTAGACAACAAAGGCTGAGTAATATTGAGATCTGGTGACTGTTGTGGCAAGGGAGATGCGACAACTCAATGTTCACAAAACCAGCCCTTGACGATGATAGTAGGGTGAACAGGGCCCTGTCTGTCTTGCAACACAGCATCACCATTGGGCAACAGACATTTTACCACGGGGCCGACCTGATCAGGCAAAATGGTCTCATATGCTTAGCAGTAATGCGACTTTGTAGAGTACATCTACATCTACGTTTATACTCCCCAAGCCACGCAGCGGTGTGTGGCGGAGGGCACTTTACGTACCACTGTCATTACCTCCCTTTCCTGTTCCAGTCGCGTATGGTTCGCGGGAAGAACGACTGCCGGAAAGCCTCCGTACGCGCTCGAATCTCTCTCATTTTACATTCGTGATCTCCTCGGGAGGTATGGGTAGGGGGAAGCAATATATTCGATACCTCATCCAGAAACGTACCCTCTCGAAACCTGAACAGCAAGCTACACCGCGATGCAGAGCGCCTCTCTTGCAGAGTCTGCCACTTGAGTTTGCTAAACATCTCCGTAACGCTATCACGCTTACCAAATAACCCTGTGACGAAACGCGCCGCTCTTCTTTGGATCTTTCTATCTCCTCCGTCAACCCGACCTTGGACGGATCCCACACTGATGCGCAATACTCAAGTATAGGTCGAGCGAGTGTTTTGTAAGTCACCTCCTTTGCTGACGGACTACATTTTCTAAGGACTCTTCCAATGAATCTCAACCTGGCACCCGCCTTACCAACAATTAATTTTATATGATCATTCCACCTCATATCGTTCCGTACGCATACTCCCAGATATTTTACAGAAGTAACTGCTACCAGTGTTTGTTTCGCTATCATATAATCATGCAATAAAGTATCCTTCTTTCTATGTATTCGCAATACATTACATTTGTCTATGTTAAGGGTCAGTTGCCACTCCCTGCACCAAGTGCCTATCCGCTGCAGATCTTCCTGCAATTCGCCACAATTTTCTAATGCTGCAACTTCTCCGTATACTGCAGCATCATCGGCGAAAAGCCGCATGGTACTTCCGACACTATCTACTAGGTCATTTATATATTTTGTGAAAAGCAATGGTCCCATAACACTCCTCTATGGCACGCCATAGGTAACCATGGGGCCCATGGAAGACCGCGATATGGCTGCCCAAATCATCACCAAATCCCCACCATGTTTCACTCTTGAGACGTAAACTCGGCCAGTTGTTGGAAGCGGTGTGAAACAAGACTCATCCGACCAATAGTTTCTTCCAGCGCTCCATAGTCCAAGTATTATGTCTCCGGCACCACGTTTTCCTGTTACGGGCATTTGCATCAGTGGTGAGTGGTTTCGTAATTCCAGCTCGCCTTGCAGTTCCCTGTTTATGGAGTCCCCCTTCGTGTTATTTTGGTGCTGGCCGGGTTCCTGAATGAGAGATTCGATTCTGCAGCTACTTTTGCAGCTGTCGTTCGTATTTTTCGTCACAGTCGCGTTCAGTGATGGTCCGTCGTGATCACTCAACACACTGTCGTCCACGTTGTGACTTAGCGGATGTTTTTCAGCTTTCCCTGTATGCGGCGTAAATCTTCGATACGATGTGTCTTGAAACACCACACACTTCGGCTCCCTTCAGTACAGAAGCACTCACCATACGAGCGCCAGCAATTTGCCCACCTCTGATATCACTTAGCTCCGACATAATGCACTCACAACTAACAACCTATTGAGGATATTGCACAGGTGCAGTTCGTGGTCAAATACGGGTAAAACGGCGCATCCTGCGGGGTTGGCTAGCATCTGCATTTCTGCTCATGCATGCATTTCTCGCAGTGTTTTTATATTTTTGTCCAACCCCTGCAGATCAATCGCACATCCACATGCAAATATTCCTCGTTACCATTATGCAAAGCCGGCCGCGGTGGCCGAGCGGTTCTAGGCGCTTCAGTCCGGAACCGCGCGACTGCTGCGGTCGCAGGTTCGAATCCTGCCTCGGGCATGGATGTGTGTGATGTCCTTAGGTTAGTTAGGTTTAAGTAGTTCTAAGTTCTAGGGGACTGATGACTTCAGGTGTTAAGTCCCATAGTGCTCAGAGCCATTTGAACCAGACGTTTTTAACGAAAGTATGGGGCCCAATGGAATTAAAAGCAGACAGAATCTGATATTGACGTCTAACCATACCTTATTCTCCTCACTCACTCACTCACTCACTCACTCGTCTTTGAAGATTATTTACATTGTGTTTAAGAGTGCTTCTATCAGGCTTAACTTGAAGGCGCAGCAATTCTGTTTGCTCTCCAGTCAATAGCGCGCGCTTGGGAAGTGAAATTCCACACGCCGGTCTCATATTCCTGGAATCGTTTCGAGACTGCAAGCTCAACAACGCGGAAGTTTCTCTTCTTTTTCAATTAAACACACAAACATGCCGTAATAACAAAACTTAAGAATTAAGATGGCAGTGTTCAAACAGTTGGAATAGTTTTAAAGGCAAAATACGCTAAAGTTACTGTATTTCCTCCCAGAAATAGACTTGCAAGTATGAAATCAAAAGGCTTTGTTTTCATGCTTTTACGTATAGAAATGCGCTGGTGCTAGACTTACAATTTCAGTTCGTAAGAACGAAGAGCCAGTATGCTAGAATGTATCTTCATTTCCTAATATAGTATCTTAAACGGTAATCTGTCGGGAATTGCGGTTTAACATTACCGTCGTATTTCTTAGGTACCTTTGTTATATTTCTATAACACCATGTACATTTCGAAAGTTAGTTCTTCAGAGCTTACCAGTGAAATTTTTCTTTCAAAGACGTTTTATAATGATCGACAAGGTATGAGAGTATTTTGAATACTCTGTGGGACCGAGTCCTATCTACGAGAGGGCCTGAAGACCCTAATCTGAGCACGTTAAATACATAAAGAAAAATAATACATAAATAAAAATTTTGTTTTCGCCTTGGTTATAATCGTGCAAGCGAGATAATGTGCTAGAATTCTGTTTGTATGAATTATGTACAGTACACATTCGCTGGAAATGACGTAAAAAAGTTAACTGTTTTCGTTCTACTGTAGAACACAAATGTTTATTTGTTATTCAGCCGTAAATATGGATATTTTTCTATCAAGAGATGGCGGAAGAATGCATAAATAAGACACAAAAAAGGTATTGGAAAGAGAAGTTAGTACATACACACACACACACACACACACATTTGATTGCGACAGAAAAACAGAACGCATTTGTGAAGTTTTCTGTCTTAGTACTAAAGATAAAAACATATTATCAAGAAAATTATGGCTATTAAAATATCGGATATCTTGAGGTATTTTCATACTACGATGTTGTTATCCCTAATCAAAAATTGTTGCAGCAAAATGACATAAAGGGAGGTAGAACATGATCTCATCCAGGACCATGTTTCAGCATGACACTGTGTGTGCATCAGTTCGTGAAAAGAATATTAGCAGTTTCAACATATGAATTAAAAAAGACGTAATTGGTGTAAACAGGAAACAAAATAGCAAAGACGTAATATCGATGAATAGTAATGATGAAAGTAAGAGACAGTCGACGAGCTCAAAAGAACCCGGGTTGAAACAGCCGGTTTAAAAAGTAGAGAGGCGCAAGAAAATGTGTAATAAGACAGAGAACGACGAAAAGACCTGAAAAAAAGTTTACAGAAAATCGAATTCCACCCGCAATCCACGAACGCATAGAAGGAAAGAATCCATCTCTGAATCCGCTAAACGATGATGTTTATCAAAAGGCACCTGTTGTGAAGAAATCAAAGAGATAGTAACATTGTTTAAGAAACTCTGAATAATAATAATAATAATGCGTGAAAAAATCCTTGTGAAGCAGTAGCAAGGAAAATGAGTGCCAAACAGTCTCATATGACAATTACGCTCGTGGTGGTGAGAAGGCGGGGGGAGTAAAACAGTAATGGGAGCTATTTTCGCAGACGTCGAGTATAAAGGTAGCGTGTGACGACTGAAATATCAAAGAAAAATAAATGAAAATGTAGCGACGGTAATACTTTTTAAGAGGAAGGCGTCTGAACAGCGAAACAGAAAACTGAAATAAAACTGGAGAATGTCTTCAGAGGCTGATGTAATGAGAGTGGGGCACTGTAAGGAAACACGTCAAAGTCGTTTCATACCTCGCGAGACCATTTAATGAATATCATGTCGGGAATTCTGGACCAAAAATCAGCAATGGGCATAACGCAAAAGTAAAAACAAGGCGTGCCCTGTCGCTCTCGATATATTTTGAACACACAACTCATTAAACATGTGACAAATTGTACACTCTCCCCGCAATATGTTTTATTCACTGTATACCTTGAACGAAAAAAATAAAATAAAAACAAGAATGTTGATAAATCGTATTCAGAGTGTTCCCACTCTAACGATTAACAGGCAATGACTATGAAGGAGATCATCTTTAGGGAATCACAACAGATGGCGGACATTTTTTATTTCAGAAGAACCTAACCTAGAAACACACGTGCTCAAAAAAAACTTCACAGACGATAGTAACGAATACGTGTCCTCAAGAGCCTAAGTTGAGCATAAGCCACACGAATGGCCGGACTTAAGGCTAAATTCAGAGGTATACTAAGGGCGTCATATAAGGCTGTCGCTGCTCACGACGTAAATAAAAGAACTAACTAGTGGATAAATTTGGAAGTTCTGAGAGTATGTTCGCGGATGATGTATATAAAAAAAGTTGAAATCTTAAACTATAGCGAAATGCAAAAAGACCTTCAACAGTACTGTTCGATTGAACTATTGATGGTGCGGAGAAGAAAGAAAAATGGGAAGACTTCACAAAGAACCTCTTTTCAAATGATAGAAAAAATGTTGAAATTTCTAGGAGCAGTAATCAAACAGGACCTACAATTATGAAAGAAGAAGTCGAGAATGCCATACGAAACAAAGAAACAAGACCTGATGAAAGAACTCTGGAATTCATTAAACTTCTTGATGAAGAAGGTATCATGGTCTTATACAACCTTTTTAACAAAATTTACGATACAGGTCGCTACCCTGCCAAATAGCTGTTATAAAATTTCATTCCCTTACTAAAAAAGGATAATGCGTGAAAAATGTGAAGATCGTAGACTCATTAGTGTTACGAGCCATTCCTTGAAAACATTTCTGAAATTCATACATCAAAGATTATATGAAAAATGTGAGAAATTCGCTGGTGAGACGCATTTGGGGTTTAGGAAAAACTTCATACCTATGACATATCTTACGGAACATATGTACTTGTACATTTGGTAACAGAACGGGAAATTGAGGGTAAAAAAATAGAATTGCGAAGAAGAGTATCTTGATGAGATAACATACAGCAGTGGACAGGATTATAGAGTGTAGATCAACTATTACGTACTGCGGTTAATAGACTAAAAATGCACCGTGTGGTCGCCAGCATCCATTAATGGACGACAGAAGAGGAAGAAGAAGAAGATGATGATGATGATGATGATGATATGACGAAAATACATCACTAAAAACGACTTGTGGAAAGAGTTAGAGGGAGTATTATCCGTCCACGATGGAAGTGGTTTACAAAACACTACTTCGATTTATTTTTTAGTATTTATCGTCAGCATGGAACATTTACCAAGGAAGATTTAAGGGAAGGGATAGAGGAGAACCAAAGAAGAGTGGTGTATTTCGCCGCGGGTCGTTTGGTAGGCGCGTGAGCGTAATGAAACGAGGGAAGAAAAGGGTCGTCCCGTCTTCATCGAGGTCATTAGAGACGGAACACACACTCGGAATGTTTCAAGGATGGGGAGGACAATCGGACGCGCCCTTTCAAAAGAACCATTCCCACGTTTGCCTGGAGTTGTTTAGGGAAATTACGGAAAACGTAAAACTGAATGGCCGGACGCGGATTTAAACAGTAGTCTTCCCGAAAGAGAGTCCAGTATGTTGATCACTGTGCCATCTCGTTCGATGAGTGCGTTACGGAGACACTCGTCGAAGAAAGGAAGGAAGGAAGATTGAGTTTAACGTCCCGTCGACATAGAGATCATTAGAGACGCAGCAGAAGCTCGGATGGTGTCAAGGATGGGGAAGGAAGTCGGCCGTGCCCTTTCAAAGAAACCGTCCCGGCATTAGCCTGGAGCGATTTAGGGAAATCACGGAAAACCTAAATCTGGATAGCCAGACTCGGGTTTCAACCGTCTTCCTCCCGGAGTAGAATCCAGGGTGCTCGGTGCTCATCAAAGTAAGGTGGTCGGCGGAGGTGTTCGTTAAAGTACAATGGCTGGCGCCACAGAGTCGGGCAACGTGTTACTTCCTCCCACGTGTACCTCGAGAATTGACCACAAGGGGAAAATTGGAGAAATTATAGCTCATGTGAAGGCTCCCTGGCAGTCGTTTCTGCCACACGGCACTCACGAATGGAACAGGAAAGAATGCTGCAAGAAGGACCCTCCGCCTAACACAGTGAGGTGCAAAGTAGATATATCTTCTGCAGTGCAATTAAAAGACCATGCATTAAAAATAAGTGCTCCAATGTAGCCTAATTTACAAATTTTCTGTTGAGCTTAACAAAGCTCGAGAATGCAAAACCAGTATCGAGACGCCTTCTGTTGCATCACTGGATGTGATTTTGCAGTGGAGACTTAGGTACATCACGCCGTTACGCATGATAAGGCTCTTTCAGACATACTAGTGAAGAAAGCGAACGGGATCTTGTAAAAATAAAAAAAACCGCAGTGCATTGATTAAAGAACTTCTGTTACTCTCAACTGCAACCATAAATACTGAAGCTAAAACAGAGATGTAAAAAAACACCGACTGAAGACGTCATGTAAACTGCGTATGTCTCTTTACAGGGAAGTTCAACAGCTCACCGAATGCATTAGACGCAGTGAATGGTGCATGAATGGAAGACACCGAAACTGTGCGAAATCATACTCCACCACCAAGCGTCAACTCGAAATTCAGGAGGCTACGAGACTTCACACAGATTAATACGTCCGATTCATGTTGATGAATCCGACACGTAACGGAAAGAGCGATCTTGCCATCGCATGAAGCGGAAAAAGGACAACTATTCCGCACAGTGTGCGTACTGAAGCATCTTCCAGAAGCACCGATAAAGTTATAAAATTCGACTCACCAGAAGATGTAAGCTTTCTGACATTACCAAAAATGAAGCCCCACCATTCATTTATGATGTCTACTGTGGATGATTTGTGTGGAAATGGACAGCATACCACTGTTGTGCAGGTTCAAGAAGCCATGCCGCTATAATCTTCTCGCTAGTGATCTTCAGCATCAGATACCTCTATAACCCATGCCATTCACAATATGTGTTCATTAGATATTATCAGTGGTAATCGAATCCGCTCAAAGCTTTTACTACCTTAACTAGAAGACATCCCAAACAGCATATCTGACGAAAAGGCCAACATCTTATCAAACTAGAGAGATCAGGACGTAATTATTAAGACATTTACTGCTCAATATAAGCTAATATGCAAGATGCAGCGGAACATAACGTAATCGGCGAAAACCAGTACAAACCGCGGATAAAGTTTTGGAACTGATATTCATGATTTTTTGCCAATAAAGTAATAAAAAATTACGAAACTGACTTTACACCTTTATTGTACACCCTTACCTATTTTCTTAACTAAAAAACTTGCTCGTAGAGGACACTGACAGCGACGAAAGGCCTTCGCGGAGGGTGGTTGGTGGGATCTCCGAACGCCACAGTTTCCAACCTAGAACAAAATTTCAGAAACAGCTTTGAAGCTGTTGGCGTTGTCTAAAGTAATACGTATGGATATTTTAAAATTTGGTTTTTTACAAAATGGTGGTACTCTGAAATAAAAGTAAATTTTTCGACCAAAATTCGTTATAAAAACTTGCACCAAAAATCGAAACTAAAATATATCTTAAAATCCTACGTATTACAGTAGAGAAAACACCGACTCACAAGCTACAAAAAGGTATAATGTAATTACATATGTGTTTTATGCGCTATAGCTCCCGCCAACTTGAAAAATGTTTTGAAAAAGCAAGCGTTTAAATTTTCAGCTTGTGATTTATATATATATATATATAAACTGAAAAACCTGTAATCGGCAATGCCAATACCGTAAAATTAGTTGGTCTTTTTTTTTCGCCGATGTCGAAACACACTTATTTTGACGAAATTATATCGATTAACTGGCTTCCGCCTACCAATCGAAGCATTTTTTGCATGACCTTTTTCTATCCGTATAAATACTTTTGTTCGTCGTTTTCGACTACCCGCGTTTTACTTTGTATAAAAAGCAAGCGAAATGACAAGCAGACGTGAGACAAGCTCGTGCTTTCAGAGTGTTTCCATAAACGAATCATGCTACGAAGAGAAATCTTGTTGAGAGAAGTATTTTAGTTGATACTAATGCCCTCTGCGATACTACCTTAAACTGTCAGAACCCCTATTCTGTGGGTAACTATTACAGTATTTCATCCGTTCCATTCGAGTGCTCGAATGCACCAGACTCCCATGCAGTAATACGCGCTTTTAACATATTTTGAGGTCCGCAGCTCGTGGTCGTGCGGTAGCGTTCGCGCTTCCCACGCCCGGGTTCCTGGGTTTGATTCCCGGCGGGGTCAGGGATTTTCTCTACCTCGTGATGACTGGGTGTTTTGTGATGTCCTTAGGTTAGTTAGGTTTAAGTAGTTCTAAGTTCTAGGGGACTGATGACCATAGATGTTAAGTCCCATAGTGCTCAGAGCCATTTGAACCATTTTAACATATTTTGACATTAATGACTCGCTTTATATGCAGCTCTCTAAGGGACATTTTGAGCCAATAAAAAAATTGGCTCAAAAAACATTTCCTACCCTGGTCAACCCCCTTAAGCTCTGTATGCTTCACTGTTTCTCCTTGTTACAGAGACCCCACATGATTATGGATGGAATCTAATCCATAATTCTGTGGGCCAAGAAGATAGGAGCCTCATTATCGCTCAGATAATGACGAAACTAAAGAACGATGAACTGAGGGATATCAGTCCATTCCAAGAACAACAGAGGTCATTGGAAGTCGTAAGAACACAAGGAATGGTTTAATAATTGCTCGTGGGTAGTGAAGATACTTCAGTGTACCATACTCGTATTCGTGGGAGGGCCGTAGAAAATCTAATAAATCTTTTTAAAAAGGAAGCAACGGAAAGGGTCGTTTGTGGACCAGTATGCTTATTATGCTGTTACATTTGTATTTCATTTGTAGCATGAGTGCCGGCCGTTGTGACCGAGCGGTTCTAGGCGCTTAAGTCCGGAACCGCGCTGCAGCTACGGTCGCAGGTTCGGATCCTGCCTCGGGCATGGATGTGTGTGATGTCCTTAGGTTAGTTAGGTTTAAGTAGTTCTACGTCTAGGGGACTGATGACCTCAGATGTTAAGTCACATAGTGCTTAGAGCCATTGGAACCATTTGCAGCATGAGTGCAACCACGCACACAAGCAAATCACGTATAAATAACCTGCAAACTTGCTGTTTCCGCATAATTTCGATAGAAATGATCCAGATGAACATTTAATTAATTTAGTATTATGACAACAGGAGTGGTGCTTCCTACGGCTGTGACTTCAAAATACACTGGTGTCCAAAATTAAAGCAACAAACCGCTATTTCCCCGCCCTGTGACTAATTCGCAACATTTTCGTACACACTGTCAACAGATGTCCGTACGATCGTATTCTGCACGGAAGACGTCATTTCGGTCAACGGAAAACCGCGCCAACTATGACGTCACGGCAGCTATCAAACGGAGGGGTGTTTGCCGGGTAGTTCCACATTCACAATCGCTGTGTACACAGTCGCAGACGGTGCACTATGGCAAAGAGAAGAGCCTACCATACTCTCTGCGTTGGAGGGCCATAGGAAGAATGGAAGCAGGACAGGCAGGACAGTCGAAAACTCATGTAACCCAATGGCTTAATGTGAATCGTTCTGTTGTTTCCCGGATGTGGCGACTGTTTATGGAGACCGAAACTGTATCCCGAATACCAGGACAGGGTGGACCACGTGTGACATCAGAAAGGGAGGACAGTCATTCGGCTGTAAGGCCACGACGGTACCGGCTTAGTAGTACGCAGCAGCTGGCATCGGACCTCGCAGCATCCAGTGAACGTGTTGTATCGAGGCAAACGGTGTACAGAAGGCTTCGACAGATTGGCCTTTATTCTCAGAGACCTGCTGTATGTGTGCCTCTGACCCGTCTTCACAGAAGGGAACGTCTAGAGTGGAGTCGCCAACGGGTCACCTGGACAGTCGAAGAGTGGACCTATGTTCTTTCCACAGATGAGTCCCGGACTGGAGAGTGATTCTCGACGGATTCACACCTGAAGGGAATGTAGAACACGATATCGAGGAGGATCACTAATGGTGTGGGCAGGGATTATGTTGACCACTCGAACAAATGGTTCAAATGGCTCTGAGCACTATGGGACTTAACAGCTGAGGTCATCAGTCCCCTAGAACTTAGAACTACTTAAACCTAACTAACCTAAGGACATCACACACATCCATGCCCGAGGCAGGATTCGAACCTGCGACCGTAGCGGTCGCGCGGTTCCAGACTGTAGCGCCTAGAACCGCTCGGCCACTTCGGCCGGCCCACTCGAACACCTCTTCATGAAGCTGTACGGGTGAATCGGAAAGGTTTAACTGCCGTGACTAGATCTTGGGATATCTACATCTACATTTATACTCCGCAAGCCACCCAACGGTGTGTGGTGGAGGGCACTTTACGTGCAACTGTCATTACCTCCCTTTCCTGTTCCAGTCGCGTATGGTTCGCGGGAAGAACGACTGCCGGAAAGCCTCTGTGCGCGCTCGAACCTCTGTAATTGTACATTCGTGATCTCCTCAGGAGGTATAAGTAGGGGGAAGTAATATATTCGATACCTCATCCAGAAACGCACCCTCTCGAAACCTGGACAGCAAGCTTCACCGCGATGCAGAGCGCCTCTCTTGCAGGGCTTCCCAACCTTTTCAGCTGGCGGACCCCTTCTACAGTCGAAAATCCTTGGCGGACCCCTTGTCAATCAAGAGCACAGTAACTTTAAATTTCAGAGCCGGCCGCGGTGGTCTAGCGGTTCTGGCGTTGCAGTCCGGAACCGCGGGACTGCTACGGTCGCAGGTTCGAATCCTGCCTCGGGCATGGGTGTGTGTGATGTCCTTAAGTTAGTTAGGTTTAAGTAGTTCTACGTTCTAGGGGACTTATGACCTAAGATGTTGAGTCCCATAGTGCTCAGAGCCATTTGAACCATTTGAACTTTAAATTTCAGAGCGAAACCTGTGGGAACTGAAAGCTTCTTAATGCAAGTGCCTTGTTCCCAATGACCCCCCCTCCCCCTCCCCCCAACTCCACGAAGTATCAAAAGTCTTTGGAACTTCTTGTGATTGTTCTTCCTTTGGTCGTCCTCCCTCCTCATTCATTTCAACTGGAAACTTCCCTTGTTGTGAAGGCGATGGAGAAACCGCACCCTTCTTCAATGATCCTGACTTCAGCCACCGAACCATGTTAGAAGTAATAAACTTGTCAAAAATGGACTTATGAAACAGGTAGTGCACTGACAAGGCAAGTTTTAACATTTAAAGATGCCTGGGGCCGCATATGTGCCAGCGAGCGCTGTGACTGGTCGACAAAGCTCGCTCCGCGCATGCGTAAAAGGTTTCAGCGCATCTAGCGCCGTGAGCCGGCGCACAAACGACCCCCATATTGTTGCGAAATAGTCGATCAGAGAAGCCGCATTCACCAGCACTAAACTGTGTATGCGTTCTCACTTAGGAACCGCAAAGGCTGCTTGGGAATACGACCTGAAGTAAAAGTACACATGTTTTACACACTTTTATTCAATAATTTTACTCATTATTTTACACGATTTGGTGAAAGGTGGCTGCAAACCCCTTAAAAAGAGCCCTAAGGGGTCCGCGGACAACACGTTGGGAAGCCCTGCCATAGAGCTCAACATGACATACATGACGTTATTCACAGCGTGCTCCGTCGTTGATAGGTCTGTATTGCTGCCAGAGTTGGTCACGCCCAAAAGTGAGCACATTAACCAGTTGCCGCAATGTTTGAGCGAATCTGTTAAGTTGGAAAAAACGAAGAACCTTTTCGTTTACTGTTATGCATCTACATGTACATGGATATTCTGCAAATCACATTTAAGTGCCTGGTAGAGGGTTCATCGAACCACCTTCACAATTCTCTATTATTCCAATCTCGTATAGCGAGCGAAAAGAACGAACACCTATATCTTTCCGTACGAGCTCTGGTTTCCCTTATTTTATCGTGGTGATCGTTTCTCCCTATGTAGTTCGGTGTCAACAAAATATTTTCGCATTCGGAGGAGAAAGCTGGTGATTGGAATTTCGCGAAGATATTCCGTCGCAACGAAAAACCGCCTTGCTTTTAATCATGTCCAGCCCAAATCCTGTATCATTTCTGTGACACTTTCTCTCCCATATTTCGCGATAATACAAAACGGGCTGCCCTTCTTTGAACTTTTTCGATGTACCCCGTCAGTCCTATCTGGTAAGGATCCCACACCGCGCAGCGGTATTCTAACAGAGGACGGACAAGCGTAGTGTAGGCAGTCTCCTTAGTAGATCTGTTACATTTTCTAAGTGTCCTGCCAATAAAACGCAGTCTTTGATTAGCCTTCCCCACAACATTTTCTGTGTGTTCCTTCCAATTTAAGTTGTTCGTAATTGTAGTACCTAGGTATTTAGTTGAATTTACGGCTTTTGAGATTGGAGTGTTTATCGTGCAGCCGAAGTTTAACGAATTCCTTTTAGCACTCATGTGGATGACCTCACACTTCTCGTCATTTAGGTTCAACTGCCAATTTTCGCGCCATTCAGATATCTTTTCTAAATTATTATGAAATTTGTTATGATCTTCTGATGACTTTATTAGTCGATAAACGACAGCGTCATCTCCAAACAACCTAAGACCGCTGCTCAGATTGTCTCCCAAATCGTTTATATAGATAAAGAACAGCAAAGGGCCTATAACATTACCTTGGGGAACGCCAGAAATCACTTCTGTCTTACTCGATGACTTTCCGTCAATTACTACGAACTGTGACCTGTCTGACAGGAAATCACAAACCGAGTTGCAGTTGTTTACGTTCTGTAGTCTTTCCATTGCCTCTACTTTGCAATCTCCTGTTTTTTTGTGGCAAAATAAAGGCAATCTTGCAAAATTTCCGTTTGTTGCTTTAATCTTGGACACAAGTGTATATTGCAGGGGATTTGAAAAAGGAAACAAGGAAACAAGGCTGGGAAAACTGGAGAAACCAGCGGAATCAAGGTCAATATGGTGAGAAGGGTGTGTGTGTGTGTGTGTGTGTGTGTGTGTGTGTGTGTGTGTGTGTGTGGAGGGTAGATACGGGCGTACTGAACTTATCAGCGCCTTACTAAATTAGTCACAGACGATTGTCGTTAAAACGTCTAAGTACTGAAAATAGGTCTCGTAATATAATGCTTAAAATTGCCCTCTCTTCCAACTTCACCAACTTCCACCCGAACATACGTACTATCACGCAACCTGTAAGATCCTCTAAGTGCCATGAAATGTTTCAAAACTTTTTTAACCTGCATAATCAAGAAAAAAGGCTAAAGTAGCCACACAGGGCTATGTGGCTGGCCGAGAACTTAGAAAAATCGTGGGTGAGATAGCCGCACAGATAGTGCTAGTATTTTAGAGAGTAAGCTGGACATTTCACAGAATCTTAAGTCTTACCACTTCCGTCTCATTGTCAGCTTAAATAGCAGTCAAGATTTTTACAAGGAAGATAGAACGTCAAACAATTGATGTCGTATGTAAATAGTTCTAATAATTGTAATTGTTTTCTTCTTGATTTAGTAATTATTGTAATTAGTGTACAATTCCGTTCAACGTAATTACTAGTCTCTGATTTCGGTAAATGGTTCGGTAACCGTAAAGAAGTTGGAGGAGCGCGATACTCGTATTAACTTAGCAGAAGCCTTCGCCTTCCACACGTGCAGTCTGCAGGTGCGATCACAGGTAGCAACTGAGATTCAAAGGGCGAAGGAAGGCAGTGGCTTTGTCCAAGACGGTGGAACAGAGCTCCCTTATTACTTTCCTACAGTCAAAGCGGGATATTGAATCGCAGAATTTCTCCTCTTCAGAGAGCACCTAAGGTACAATGCAGAGGGCACGCTCTATAGAGTAGCTTCTTAGAATGTAGGGACCTGGAGAAGTGGTGCCGAAGTGCAGGAAGGAACATACGTACGGGATTCACAGGTGTTACGTGCTACTGCTGCTAAGCAAATCTGTAGCGTAAAATTCAAGGTGAAGACGGCGCTATCTGTGCAGCTTCGTCCTTTCTTGCTTTGTCACTGTATAGGAATTACGTTTTTGCAGAAACTAGAAACTTCTGTTTGCAGTGAAGACGTGGCCTGTGAACTAGACGATGGCAACCTTTGTGGCGTCCCATTGTTTACAAGCAGTATAGTTGGCGCATGATTAGTCTTGCTTACAATAATTTTTTCCACAAATGTAAAGCAGTTGCCGTGTATTGTATTCTCTGATAATCGCCTTCTTGAACTACACTGGTTTCCGTAACTCAAGGAAGAATCGTGAATATACGGGGTGGCTTCCTAAGAATGACCAGGTGCATTTTATCTGGTGCTGTAGCAGATATTTGCAGTTCATTTTTTTCAGTATGTAGCTGGCGTCCGCTCAAATAAATACTGCTCGCCACGTCTTCGATGCGCGCCCCGTGTCGGCGGAAAGCGTCGGTTTGTTTCCTGTTACAAACAAAATTGTTCTAAAAACAGAATTTTCCGTATTCATTCTATATTCCCAAATTAGTCTAGTGCGTCACTCGTTTTAACGATATTCGTGAACCAGGGACTGTAAAACGCGGACAATAACAAGTGCTCGAGGAGCGACAGAGCTGTCGGGGCCCGCGCTGACTGCCACCGACATGCAGAAGCGATGGAACCGCTCTATCGAATGGGGACGTAGAATTCCGCTTTAAAAATCGTTTTGTTTGTAGCGCGAAACAAACCGACGCTGCCTGCGGACACTGGGCGTTGCATGAAAGACACGATGAGCGTTATTTGTTCAGTCTGACTCCACCTACACATTGCAAACATGAAATTCGAAACATCTGTCAAAACAAAAGAGAAAATACGCCTGTTGACTCTTAAGAGTGACATCCGGTAAATAACTCAAAGGGTGTGTACTGAGCACGATAAAATTTAGTTTAGAAATACGAAAAATCGCGAATAAAACATGAAAACACAGTTCCAAACACAGATTTCTTTTTAGAACTAACACATTTAAAATGTGCAAAATGGATGGATTAATTTAACACACCGGAAGTAAAGTCAATAAGGGGCGCGATTTACAGAGAAGCGATACCGCACATGTAACAGAACACAGCATGTTGTTCTCAATGGAGAGACGTCTACAGACGTTAAAGTTACCTCTGGCGTGCCACAGGGGAGTGCTATGGGACCATTGCTTTTCACAATATATATAAATGACCTAGTAGATAGTGTCGGAAGTTCCATACGGCTTTTCGCGGATGATGCTGTAGTATACGGAGAAGTTGCAGCATTAGAAAATTGCAGCGAAATGCAGGAAGATCTGCAGCGGATAGGCACTGACCCTTAACAGAGACAAATGTAATGTATTGCGAATACATAGAAAGAAGGATCCTTTATTGTATGATTATGTGATAGCGGAACAAACACTGGTAGCAGTTACTTCTGTAAAATATCTGGGAGTATGCGTACGGAACGGTTTGAAGTGGAATGATCATATAAAATTAATTGTTGGTAAGGCGGGTACCAGGTTGAGATTCATTGGGAGAGTCCTTAGAAAATGTAGTCCATCAACAAAGGAGGTGGCTTACAAAACACTCGTTCGACCTATACTTGAGTATTGCTCATCAGTGTAGGATCCTTACCAGGTCGGGTTGACGGAGGAGATAGAGAAGATCCAAAGAAGAGCGGCGCGTTTCGTCACAGGATTATTTGGTAAGCGTGATAGCGTTACGGAGATGTTTAGCAAACTCAAGTGGCAGACTCTGCAAGAGAGGCGCTCTGCATCGCGGTGTAGCTTGCTGTCCAGGTTTCGAGAGGGTGCGTTTCTGGATGAGGTATCGAATATATTGCTTCCCCCTACTTATACCTCCCGAGGACACCACGAATGTACAATTAGAGATATTCGAGCGAGCACGGGGCCTTTCCGGCAGTCGTTCTTCCCGCGAACCATACGCGAGTGGAACAGGAAAGGGAGGTAATGACAGTGGCACGTTAACTGCCCTCCGCCACACACCGTTGGGTGGCTTACGGAGTATAAATGTATATGTAGACCCCTAGTGAAGTTGCCCTCACTGTCATAATAAGCGAGGTGACGCAGTTGTAAGATAGTGGATCCCGTTTCATGAGGAGATTTAGTTTCTTTCTTATTCGCTTAAAGTGATGCTTCCTTTGAGAAAGACACGCCGAAGTTCCTTTACCAATTCTGGCTTCAGCTCTGTCTCTAATGACATTATGGTAGACGGGACGTCAAATCTAATATTCCTTCATTCCTTTCCGCAGTGTCATAAGGCACTGTGGAAGACTGCGAGCTGGAACTCGTATCTCTACAGCTCCGCTAAAATGCTCTGTGGGATTCAGATGAAGATGTTCACTTGGCTAATCCAAGAAGTCGCAGATAGGAGACTAGATTCCAAAATTGCCATTTTTATATAACTGATTCGGTGAGCCTGGAAACGTTTCCTGCCCCAAGAACCAAATACTGACAGGACGTGTACAAAACCTATTTTATTTCTAACGATTGATAGCTACCGATTTAGTTCTTTTAACGTACCTAAACGGGAAACATATTTCAATAGCATACGCAAAGTACATCTTATTATATTATTAGTATGAATATAGTTGCCACCTTTATAGCATCAACGGTCTGAAATTATAATCTCACATTATTTAATCCAGGATATGCGACTTATAAAATATATCTTGAAAATATTCACAAAAATTAGTTCATACCCCAGTAATGTTTGGTTGACACTGAAAATTAAAAATGTGTAATTTAAAAAAAACTAGTGAAAAAATCGTGTTGTGTATCAATAAAAAGAACCAACAAAGAAGCCACGTTAATGCAGAGAATCAGTGCATAAACTTAACAAAACGCTTATTCGACTCTGGTGTCACTTTGTTTGCGTACAGGACGTAAAGACTGATCATATTAATGGATTTATTACATTTCTTTCACTATTTCCATTTTTTAAATGAACACTGCCATAACCAAAGTCGAATAAATTATGTTTTGTAAGCTATATTTTTTATGTTGATTGGGCGAAGTGTAACTTGGGACCCGTATACGACTATTTGAGTCTATCGTCAGTTTGTCACTTCATTGAGCAGCCACGTCATTTGAAATGTAGAATTCGTAGCTCTATTACTGCATGTGCTGCAAAGTTTGAGCAGTTCCCAGTTACCTGGAGTAGACATTTTTTTCAGCCCTGATATTTCATTTTTTTTCTTCTAGTGCATAAAATAGTATTTAATTTTTCCGGAAATTTTATTTTGCTCCATAGATAAAGTATAGATGTTCACCTCGTACATTTTAGCATGCCCATGGTCTTCAGAGTCCATTAAGTAGCTCCGTCGTGTAAAACTGGATGCAGAATCAGCACTCCAGCACTGGTCTTCTACGTCCACAGACAAACAGTACGTTACAGTTGTGATTACGTTGTGCAACAAAGGGAAGAGGGTGACCTTATGGGAATTTTGGACGGATAACGGGCAAGTATACTGCTGGCTGGCATTTTCAAGTTGTGCTGGGAACTGACGTCGGAATCCCAGCGCTAATGTGTTGGGCTAGTCCCTTTCTGCAGCTGCAGCTCGTTAAGGCCTGTACGTGAAAGCGACAGATAAGATTGTATACACTATTTTGCAACTGTTGTGGAAAGATTCGCATTAATCTTGACTGCAGAATAGCACCGAAACCGTCGCCGCATCAAGCACACATCATACTTTCCCGTGAACATCGCGACGTGAAAGAAAACAGTGATTGCGATGTCACATTATTTCCCGTCCCTCTTGGCAATGTTAAATCTGCAGTTTAGTAGAGTCGCAGACAACGATTGTAAATTGGTAAGAGTTCTGTTACGAGTAAAAAATTATGCCCAGAATCCGGGGGTGGTACGTGCCCCATCTTGTCCTCCATTTAGGACTCTGTGGCACTGTAGGTATGGGGGCAGTACACAAACACGAAGAATGTTATCTCTATGAAGGTATCTCAAACCTTTAGGGTCTTATAGGCCTTGAATGAGCAATGCGTGTGACCACGTGTTTGTAAACTGAAAATAGAACGTTAAAGTTACAGATTTGACTAATTTTCTCGACAAATAATATTTCGCACAGAAAATTTTAAAGATACGGTTTTGTATCATGTGGCAGAAGATTCGCGAATCAGCCGCGGTCACCTTGCCCGTGAAACTCACACGTCGAAGGATACAAAGTGGTGAGTACTGATATAGCAGCAGTTACATATTTTTAATAAACAGTGCTGGCGTCCAATGGGGCCAGATGGTTTTGATCCCAGAGTTCAGATGAACTGCTCGTAGCGTAATGCGCAGCGCGCAAGACAGGGAGGTGGGCTAGACCCTAATCGAATACACGCGGCGGGTTAACGACTGCGAGCTGCTACATCGGCTAGTCTCAGTGTGGTTTTTCGGCGGTTTCTCGCGCTCGTTTAGGCAAATGCTGGGCTGGTCCCCAAAATTCCGCCACAGAGAATACGTCACACAAACAAAATATTACAGAGAGAATAAAGTTTACACAATTCACTCAGAGAAGGCAGATAAGAGTTCCATCCTTTGATGACCGTGACGTTAGGAAGGGGATCTGACCACCAGTTTAAATAACGAAATAAAATTTGCCAAATTGTGAAAGAGTGGACCCCGTGTTAGACGGGATAAGCACAAGGGAAAAGAAAGTTGAGTTCGGTCAGCAAATTATATATTAATTCGTGTATTAAAGTTGGCGGTAGTTATTCTGACTACGTGCTACCAGTTTAACAACAGTTTATTACCACCGAAGCTGCACGTCAACAGCAAGATCTTACGTGACGGCAAATAAGCGTTCGCAAAACACGGTTGGCGATCCCTTTGATCAGCAGGTGTCTTTTAATTAAATGTCTAGGAGCTTAATTGGTTCGTATAAGGTTTAAAAAGCTTACTTTAGTAAAAAAAACATGTCTTTTCGGCCATTAGTTTCTTATGTCAAAAGTACGCTGTTTAAAATCCTCTATCATCTGTGCAGTGGCAGTCCTAAAGGATTGTGCCGTAATTAAGTGATGCGGAAACAGAAATCTGTGCATCCAGGGTCGAGCATAGAGAGATTTCCACGCCTAAGGCATCTCTTTTACAGATGTTTGATGGAATTACTGTGGAAGCTAAAGCAAGACTAGTCAGATTGCACTGCAGCCCAGTGTACTGTACATGCTGGCATGCCAGGTGAAAAGAATCCGTTCCATCGAGAACAGTGGGCGCTCCACACGCGGCTGGTCGCCTCGCACCCACGACACGTTCTGCCTTCTGCGCACACTACCCGATGATATCACTCTTCCGGTCGTTCCAGCGAGGGCGGCAGTGGTTGGCAGCGCGTCGCGTTGCTATTCCAGTGAGTGCATGACAGCAAATATCGGTCATCGGTGCGAGCCGGTAGCCTTTGATCATCCGTAATTAAAAACTATACCATGGTCTTTGGACAACAGGAGTGCGGATAGTTAATCACCAGTGTGAGATTTCGAAGTGCCTGCAATGTGTTAATTGCCTCTCATCGCAGTTCGTTCGGTAAATAATACCCCGGCGCCATTCGACCGTGTTGTTATCCCAGCTGCCCCCCCCCTTTCTCCCTCTCCCTCTCCTTCCTCCCTCCCTCTCTCTCTCTCTCTCACACATATATATATACGGTGGTCTGAAAGGCTTGTAAGGATGTTGCAGGGTAGGTGTGTGAGAAACAATTGTTAATAAAGAAATTCGATACGTTGCCCTGTTTCCGAGTTAATTAGCATTGAAGTTAGGCCTTTGACTCGGGTTCGATCCTTATTGGCGTCTCATGACCAATTTTTGTATCGCTGTCCTGTTCGGTTTTAAAAAAATAAACGAAGTCCGCTTTTGGCGACAACGTCGCAGGCGAGCCGCTTGAATTTGCGCGCGCAACAACCTGATCGGCCAACTCCAGTGCTAATTAACTCTGATACGGAGCAATTTCTATTGGTTATGAACTGCAGATTGAAACTGAAGAAACTGCAAAAAGGTGGGAATTTAAGGAGATGGGACCTGGATAAACTGAAAGAACCAGAGGTTGTAGAGAGTTTCAGGGAGAGCATAAGGGAACAATTGACAGGAATGGGGGAAAGAAATACAGTAGAAGAAGAATGGGTAGCTCTGAGGGATGAAGTAGTGAAGGCAGCAGAGGATCAAGTAGGTAAAAAGACGAGGGCTAATAGAAATCCTTGGGTAACAGAAGAAATATTGAATTTAATTGATGAAAGGAGAAAATACAAAAATGCAGTAAATGAAGCAGGCAAAAAGGAATACAGACGTCTCAAAAATGATATCGACAGGAAGTGCAAAATGGCTAAGCAGGGATGGCTAGAGGACAAATGTAAGGATGTAGAGGCTTGTCTCACTAGGGGTAAGATAGATACTGCCTACAGGAAAATTAAAGAGACCTTTGGAGAGAAGAGAACCACTTGTATGAATATCAAGAGCTCAGATGGCAACCCAGTTCTAAGCAAAGAAGGGAAGGCAGAAAGGTGGAAGGAGTATATAGAGGGTTTATACAAGGGCGATGAACTCGAGGACAATATTATGGAAATGGAAGAGGATGTAGATGAAGACGAAATGGGAGATAAGATACTGCGTGAAGAGTTTGACAGAGCACTGAAAGACCTGAGTCGAAACAAGGCCCCGGGAGTAGACAACATTCCATTTGAACTACTGATGGCCTCGGGAGAGCCAGTCATGACAAAACTCTACCATCTGGTGAGCACGATGTATGAGACAGGCGAAATACCCTCGGACTTCAAGAAGAATATAATAATTCCAATCCCAAAGAAAGCAGGTGTTGACAGATGTGAAAATTACCGAACTATCAGTTTAATAAGTCACAGCTGCAAAATACTAACGCGAATTCCTTACAGACGAATGGAAAAACTGGTAGAAGCCGACCTCGGGGAAGATCAGTTTGGATTCCGTAGAAATGTTGGAACACGTGAGGCAATACTGACCTTACGACTTATCTTAGAAGAAAGATTAAGAAAAGGCAAACCTACGTTTGTAGCATTTGTAGACTTAGAGAAAGCTTTTGACAATGTTGACTGGAATACTCTCTTTCAAATTCTGAAGGTGGCAGGGGTAAAATACAGGGAGCGAAAGGCTATTTACAGTTTGTACAGAAACCAGATGGCAGTTATAAGAGTCGAGGGGCATGAAAGGGAAGCAGTGGTTGGGAAAGGAGTAAGACAGGGTTGTAGCCTCTCCCCGATGTTATTCAATCTGTATATTGAGCAAGCAGTAAAGGAAACAAAAGAAAAATTCGGAGTAGGTATTAAAATTCATGGAGAAGAAGTAAAAACTTTGAGGTTCGCCGATGACATTGTAATTCTGTCAGAGACAGCAAAGGACTTGGAACAGCAGTTGAACGGAATGGACAGTGTCTTGAAAGGAGGATATAAGATGAACATCAACAAAAGCAAAACGAGGATAATGGAATGTAGTCAAATTAAGTCGGGTGATGCTGAGGGAATTAGATTAGGAAATGAGACACTTAATGTAGTAAAGGAGTTTTGCTATTTAGGGAGTAAAATAACCGATGATGGTCGAAGTAGAGAGGATATAAAATGTAGACTGGCAATGGCAAGGAAAGCGTTTCTCAAGAAGAGGAATTTGTTAACATCGAGTATAGATTTAAGTGTCAGGAAGTCGTTTCTGAAAGTATTTGTATGGAGTGTAGCCATGTATGGAAGTGAAACATGGACGATAACTAGTTTGGACAAGAAGAGAATAGAAGCTTTCGAAATGTGGTGCTACAGAAGAATGCTGAAAATAAGGTGGGTAGATCACGTAACTAATGAGGAGGTATTGAATAGGATTGGGGAGAAGAGAAGTTTGTGGCACAACTTGACTAGAAGAAGGGATCGGTTGGTAGGACATGTTTTGAGGCATCAAGGGATCACAAATTTAGCATTGGAGGGCGTTGTGGAGGGTAAAAATCGTAGAGGGAGACCAAGAGATGAATACACTAAGCAGATTCAGAAGGATGTAGGTTGCAGTAGATACTGGGAGATGAAGAAGCTAGCACAGGATAGAGTAGCATGGAGAGCTGCATCAAACCAGTCTCAGGACTGAAGACCACAACAACAACGGAGCAATTTATCGATTTTTTTTCTAAACAATTATTTCTGAGCACAACACACCCTGAAACACGCTTTCAAGCTTTTCAGACTGTTTCTGACCACCGTGCTCAATACAGGCGGCAGAATAGGTTGCTGGTTTGCAAAACTTCTGTGGCGACAAGGCACTCAGGTTCTGCAACAGTAAAACGACGCTGTCCCGTGCTACTTCAGTTCCTTGGTTGTTCTGCTGCATAGTTTATATCTAAATACACTGCTCAAATGTCGATAAGCGTTACCTTTCGTTAGTCGGCATAAACAACACACATTAAAGACGGGACTGAGTTTTACTTCGGCAACTCTTCGTGTATACGAGACTCAACTGCTTCCACCGACACAAGAAATACCGGAAAGCGGACACTATTGTACTCGTTTAAACGTTGTTCATTAACGGTTCCAAATGAGTCTGAGATTCGTACTGATTTGTGCATAAAACATAACATGTAAAGTAAGACCCAAGAGACACGCCTATGGTCGTGTGTCGGCTCAAATGATGCACTTTCCACTTATATTCTGTCTTTTTCTTGTTGTTACGCGTTTCAGCCCGAAGAATGGTTTGCTGCAGCTCTCCATTCTACTCTGTCGTGTGCAATCCTCTTGGTCTCCGAATAACTACTGCAACCCACATCCTTCAGAAAACCTGCTTACTGATTCATCTCTTGGTCTCCCTTTGCAATTTTTACAGCCCCCCCCCCCACCACACACACACACACACACACACACACACACACACACACAGTCACACACACTCACTTTCCTCCAACACGAAATTGCTGAGCCCCTGATGTCTTCGAATGTGTTCTGTCAACAGGTCCCTTCTTTTAGTCAGGTTATACCACAACTTTCTTTTCTCCCCACTTCCATTCAGTATCTCCTCATTAGTTACGTGACCTACCCAACTAATCTTCAGTATTCTTCTGGAGCACCACATTTCACAAGCCTCCATTTTCTTCTTGTCTAAACTGCTTATCATCCACGTTTCATTTCCACACATGGCTGCAATCCATAAAAATACTGTCAGAAAAGACTTCCTAACACACAAATCCATATTTGATGTTAACAAATTTCTCTTCTTCACAAATGCTTTTCTTGCCATTGCCAATGTAAATTTTATAGCCTCTCTACTTCAGCCATCATCAGCTATTTTACTGCGCAAATAATAAAAATCCTGTACTACTGTAAGTGTCTCATTTTCTAATCTATTTCTCTCAGCATCGCCTGATTGAATTAGACTACTTTCCATAATCTTTGTTTTGCTTTTGTTGATATTCATCTTATATCCTCCCTTCAAGATGCTGTCAGTTAAATTCAACTGCTCTTCCAAGTCGTTTGCTGTCTGTGACAGAATTACAGTGCAATTGGTAAACCTCAGTTTTTATTTCTTCTCTTTTATTTCTTCTCCATGAACTTTAATTCCTAATCAAAGTTTTTGTATAGTTTCCTTAACTGCTTGCTCAGTGTAAAGATTGAATAACATCGCCGATAGGTTACAACCCTGTCTCACGCCCTTCTCAACCACTGCTTCCCTTTCATGCCTCTCGACTGTTATAACTGCCGTCTGGTTTCTGTACAAGTTGTAAATAGCCTTCTCTCCCTGTATTTTACCCCCTGCTATCTTCAGAACTTCAAAGAGAATATCCCAGTTAACATTGTCAAAATCTTTCTCGAAGTTTATAAATGCTTTAAATGTGTGTTTGCTTTTCCTTTACCTATCTTCTAAGATATGTGGTGAGGTCAGTATTGCCTCGCGTGTTCGTACATTTCTCCTAAATCCAAAGTGACCTTCCCCGAGGTTGACTTTTACCAGTTTTTCCATTCTTCTGTAAATAATTCGTGTTAATATTTTGGAACCATGACTTATATTCTTCCTGTTGATCTGTTAACAACATTATTGGTAACGTTATTTCTCTACTTTCCGCAAGAAACTCGTTTCACGCGCAAAGTCTGTTGCTTAGCATAATACTGGTCTCCTACTCATCTCCGCCGTAATGCAAGAATGTAAATTGGAAAAAATCCAATTTCATATTCCTTAGCAGAACAATTCCTTGATAAAACAAGCGGGAGGCCATCTCATTATAACAACGACCCTTCTCTCTTATTGGAAATTGTATGCGCCAGAAAGATTTTCCTGATCGCAGGTTTTCTTTAAAGATTGTACAGTGGCACAGCTTAAAGCTAACTAGCATAACGATGAGAGGTTCAGTTGTCAAAGAGGTTAACGAAGAGTGTTTGCACTTTCAAAGAATTTATATCGTTCGAAAGCCAAGCAAAACCCGTGTATTTCAATTCTAAAGGACAGGTTGATACGTAGATCCTTTTCACAGCATCGTTCGCACCCAACTGCCGATGCAAACCGCCAGGCTGCGAGTTGTTTGATTTGCAGCGGTCAAACTGAGCGTAAATATCCGCTGCTCTCGGATGTAGCCGTGCGGGACTCTCTTTCCATTAGCACTCAAAGGCGCAGTCAGCTAAACCTAACTGCCTCTCAGCTTTTATTCACTTCTTCTCTGACACTGTTTACTTCAAAAAAAGTGCCCTGCTAGTGAAATTTTATACCCTAGTAGTTAGTTATGTACGTGTACAGTTCCCGCACATTCAGCACAATATTAATTTCATATACCGGGTCATCAAAAAGTCAGTATAAATTTGAAAACTGAATAAATCACGGAATAATGTAGATAGAGATGTACAAATTGACACACATGCTTGGAATGACATGGGGTTTTATTAGAACCGAAAAAATACAAACGTTCAAAAAATGTCCGACAGATGGCGCTTCATCTGATCAGAATAACAATAATTAGCATAACAAAGTAAGACAAAGCAAAGATGATGTTCTGTACAGGAAATGCTCAATATGTCCAACATCATTCCTCAGCAATAGCTGTAGTCGAGGAATAATGTCGTGAACAGCACTGTAAAGCATGTCCGGAGTTATGGTGAGGCATTGGCGTCGGATGTTGTCTTTCAGCATCCCTAGAGATGTCGGTCGATCACGATACACTTGCGACTTCAGGTAACCCCGAAGACAATAATCGCACGGACTGAGGTCTGGGGACCTGGGAGGCCACGCACGACGAAAGTGACGGCTGAGCACACGATCATCACCAAACGACGCGCACAAGAGATCTTTCACACGTCTAGCAATATGGGGTGGAGCACCATCCTGCATAAACATCGTACGTTACAGCAGGTGTTTATCAGCCAGGCTGGGATGATGCGATTCTGTAACATATCGGTGTACCTCTCACCCGTCTCGGTAGCAGTTTTGATGTCCAGCGCCATCTGTCGGACATTTTGTGAACTTTGTTTTTTTTTTCTAATAAAACCCAATGTCATTCCAAGCATGAGTGTCAATTTTTAACTCTCTATCTACATTATTCCGTGATTTATTAAGTTTTAAAATTTATATTGACTTTTTGATCACCCTGTACTTATTCTAATACTATACTAATACTATACTATACTATACTAATACTATAATATAGGTGCAGTGGCTGGCATTGGCCGGAATAATATCTGCCACACAAAGTGATTGGCTCTGTGCATTGTTGATACTCATAGCGAATACAAGGTGCATATGGAACTGTAATGGCTTTATACTGAAGGGCATAGTTGAATCACTGGGTGTTAGCATAATGCGACGAATGAAAACATCACCTGCAGCATTCATAAAAAAAATGGGCTTCCGGTTATGACTTTTGCGCCATCTGTTGTTACATTTCGCGATAAGTATCTCATTGTGGTTTTGGAGAATTGATCTTCTATTGTTTCAGCTCAGTTTTCAGTGTTTCAAGAAGGGCTGTGCTTGTGCACGACTCGAACTATTCGAACAATTTACGTCACAGTTCGGCAGATCTCGGGTTGTGTTCGATCTTTTGTTTGACCCGTGATCTAGTGATTTCTGTTGGCACTATATCCACGACCTGCCTTTGCGTTTGTATGGCACTTTGGATTTTAATACTGTAAATAACTGTGAAACACGGACTGAAATACCTTCTAGAGTATATCTCGTATATAACAACGGCAACTAATCAATAAATAAGAGTTTTCCATCATGTTCTGTCGAATTGACGAGCTTTCGCTCCTCCCGTGATCTGGTGACGGCTAATTGCACTATCCCCAAAAGAGTATTGCCGCTGTAATTTATTCTCTCGATAGGAATTAGTCAGTTTACCACAATATACACTCAAGCGCCAAATAAACTAGTATAGGCGTATGTATTCAAATACAGAGATATGTAAACAGGCAGAATAAGGCTCCTGTCAACGCGCATATAAGTGTCCGGCGCAGTTGTTAGATCGGTTACTGCGCTACAGTGGCAGGTTCTCAAGATTTAAGTAAGTTTGAACGTGGTGTTATAGTCCGCGCATGAGCGATGTGACACAGCATGTCCGAGGTAGCGATGAAGTGGGGATTTTCCCGTACGACCATTTCACATCGCTTTGGTTCATTCCGAGACGCCTGGACACTTCCCTTGTTGAGAACCTTTCCTGGCACAAAGTAAGAATGCGAACGCAATCGAAGCGCGGTATTCACCGTGTAGGCATGGTTGAACTGCGTTACACGAGCCTTGTACCTCCTTGGTTCAAAATGGCTCTGAGCACTATGGGACTTAACTTCTGAGGTCATCAGTCGCCTAGAAGTTAGAACCAATTAAACCTAACTGACCTAAGGACATCACACACATCCATGCCCGAGGCAGAATTCGAACCTGCGATCGTAGCGGTCGCTCGGTTCCAGACTGTAACGCCTAGAGCCGCTCGGCCACATGGCCGGCGTACCTCCTTCCTGGTGGAATGACTGGAACTGATCGGCTGTCGGACCCCCTCCATCTAATAGGCGCTGCTCATACACGGTTGTTTACATCTTTGGGCGGGTTTAGTGACATCTCTGAACAGTCAAAGGGAGTGTGTCTGTGATAGAATATCCACAGTCAACACGTTGTCTTCTGGTGTTCTGGGAACCTGAGTGATGCAAAACTTTTTTTGATGTGTGTTTATTACTTATATATTTCAAGTCAGATCTACCTCTTATGTCTTAAACGGGATTATATATCTCACGGTGACTTGATAATTATGTAATGGTTACCTATGCTAACTAAATAAATGAATTTGGCACAGTTGTCTTTTACACGGTATCAAAGTTTGCTTACAACTATTCAGGATTAATAGTGTATACTCGCAAAATTTTACTTCTTTTGAGGTGGCGAAACTCTTGGGGAAATGTATCGCGGTTGCGGAATGGCCATTGGTCTCCTAAGACGGTATTCAGAGTTACCTATTGATGTTCTGTACGCGGCTTTAGAGGATATATTTTAAGTAAACACAAGTGATATCTGTGATAGTCCATGAGCAAAAGTTCCAGTGCTATTACGAATAGCCTGTGTGGCCGAGCGGTTCTAGGCGCTTCAGTCTGGAACCGCGCAACCGCTACGGTCGCAGGTTCGAATCCTGCTTCGGGCATGGATGCGTGTGATGTCCTTAGGTTAGTTAGGTTTAAGTAGTTCTAAGTTCTAGGTGACTGATGACCTCAGATGTTAAGTCCCATAGTGCTCAGTCATTTGAACCATTATTACGAATAATCGCCGTGGCTTTCAGAAAGGAGACATTCAGCTCTTCTGGTGCGCCTCCTCTGACGGAGCTGCCGTGTGTTGCATCAAGAAAACACACGCTCTTCTGTCATTTGCACTCTAGTGGATTTGCCTGATACCCGTTTCCTTGGGCCGTAGCTTTTTCACCCGAACGTACGGATGGCTAAAAATGGCTCTGAGCACTATGGGACTTAACTTCTGAAGTCATCAGTCCCCTAGAACTTAGAACTACTTAAACCTAACTAACCTAAGGACATCACACACATCCATGCCCGAGGCAGGATTCGAACCTGCGACCGTAGCGGTCACGCGGTTCCAAACTGAAGCGCTTAGAACCGCACGGCCACACTGGCCGGCGAACGTACGGATGCCCCAACGCGTGTAGAGCTATAGACACGAAATACGGCCCAACTTCTTTTATAGCACTGACTATTCGGCTACAAACTTCGTTGCTACTTAATGATGAAACTCCACAGTAGTTTACAAACAGTCTGGTATAAGTTCGACCAAAGACTCAGAGGAAGATGTCTAGTCTCAAGTGACCCGGATGTTTGGCCTCTTAAGATCCCTGGTTGTAACTCCTCTCGATATTTTTGTGTGGGCTTACAGGAAGAGTATAATTTGTGAGTCTCTGAGAGAGTTGGTGTTTTCGCACCCATTCTGGCTGCAGGTGGAGAGATGTGAGAAACACCAAATCTTTTTCTGTGAGCGCGTGTTCGACAAAATGATTCGCAATTACTTTGCACACGACGAAATTGTCGGACGGTCACATTCATAGTTAACAAAGCATTGTTACACACAACAGCAAATGGAAACTAGAAAGTCTGGTCTGATAGAATACACTCTATTTGCTGTGTTTCGTAAATATCGTTTCCGAAAGGGAAAGCAGAGTGGATTTCACATCGGTACAGCTCTTAGGATCAGCAGAGCCCGAGATTGAAACATTGCGTTAATTAAGTTTTAGTATTGAGACACTTTGTGTAGGGAGTTTAATCAGCCTCTTTTTTTTCAGTATCTGTAAAATGTTTCTCGGCTGATAAGCTTCGCGCTTTTCATTAATGCACGATCTTCCGTGTTAATTATCTGAACTTTAAACGCGACAAGAAGTTTCTTGTATGCTCCTGGTATAACCTGGCTTCCTTTTAGAGATACCACTTTCTACGGCTTATACACTGTCGAGTCATTACTGAACGTCTACTGGAAGTGCGTAATATATAAAATACGCCACATAATGAGAAAGCAGAACTACGTGTTAATGAGAAGATAGAACTCAGGAAAACATAATTACTGCGTTCTTGACTGTAGACAGATTAAGATTAACCTCAGAGAGAACCTTATTAAGCACTCGGGGACCTCTTCAGTGAGGACCACAAACCAATATACAATAGATGTACATCATTGAACAACTAACAGAACGCTGTACAGTTATGCCAACATGCTTATAAAAAAACTCTTCGCTACAACTTCAAAATTCGCATATTTCAGTCTATTATAATGCCGGTGTTCTTCCACGGAGGTGAATCTCTAACATTTAGGATTAAAAAATGAGAAACTATTGACATTCTAGAAGGAAGTATTAAGAAATATTTTTGGATCTGTAATCATTGATGATACCAGAGCCTGGAAGATCAGAATAAATGAAGTAAAACGGGAGCTGTAAAAACACCATGACATCGTCACAGTGCTGAAGAAGAGAAAGTTGTGCTGGGTTGGTCATGTACAAGACGACTCTAAGACAAGCTACCTAAGACAGCATTTTTGATAAAGGTGCATAGAACGCGAGGAAGAGGAATACTAGATGTGTATGGCGGGAAAGTATCCAGGGTGGAGCAGGTAGTATGAATGTCAATACAGAATGGAATACGAGCGTACTGGACATAACGAAATGGATGAGGTTTGTGGAGCAGGTGTGTTATCGATAAAACTCTGGCCATATAAAAGAAATAATGATTGTTAATCCCTCGATAAGTTATGCAATTGGAAATTGGAAGGTGCACATAGGAACAGTATTTATTCTCACGTTGCCGGCCGAGCGGTTCTAGGCGCTACAGTCTGGAACCGCGCGACCGCTGCGGCCGCAGGTTCGAATCCTGCCTCGGGTATGGAAGTGTGTGATGTCTTTAGGTTAGTTAGGTTAAAGTAGTTCTAAGTTCTAGGAGACAGATGACCCCAGATGTTAAGTCCCCTAGTGCTCAGAGCCATTTGAACGATAAGTGGCGCAAATGTGGAAATATGCGAAGCGACTTTGACAAAAGTCAGACTGTTGTGTTCCAATGCTTGGGCGAAGTTGGTCGCCTGTTCGCGTGCTACAGTTGTGATCATCTATCGAAAGTGGTTGAAGAATGCTAAAACCACGAGTAGGTGACAAGAAGTTGGACGTCCATATCTAATCACGGAAGGTAGCGATCGGAGACTTGCCCACTCTCTAAAGCTGGATAGGTGGCGATCTGTGGCAGATCTGACGACAGAGCAGAGTGCTGGCGCAGAAACAAACGTTTCGAAGCACACAGTTCAGCGCATAGTGTTGGACATGCTCACATGTTGATCCAGCAACATCGTCAATAGTGATTACAGCGGGCAATCAATGGAATCTTGTCGCCCAGTCGGATAACTCCAGTTGAACCAAGTCGATGGTCGTATCCTGATAAGCCGTCATCCAGGCAATCGGTTACTCGAAACATGCAGCGCGCAACGTACGCAGGCCGGTGGTAGCAGTATTATGTTATGGGGGATATTCACCTGGCTTCCATGGGACTGGCGGTAGAAATCGAAGGCACCATGACAGCTGTAGGTGACGTAAACATAATTAGGGACCACCCGTAACCCCATATGCTTGATGTCTTCTTCAACAGCGATGTCATCTTCCTCCAGGATAACTGTCGGTGTCACACGGCCAGAATCGTGCTGGAATGGTTTGAGGAGCATGATAGTGAACTCACGCTGATGTCTAGCCCATCAAATTCGGCGTATCTGAATCCGATGAACCCCAACTGGGACATTATAAGGCGCCAGCTCCGCGCTCACAAACCAACCACCCGTAAATTACGGGAAGTGTGTGACTTGTGCGTAGCCATCTGGTGCCATAAAACTCTGGAAACCTATGAAATACACTACTGGCCATTAAAATTGCTACACCACGAAGATGACTTGCTACAGACGCGAAATTTAACCGACAGGAAGAAGATGCTGTGATATGCAAATGATCAGCTTTTCAGAGCATTCACACAAGGTTGGCGCCGGTGGCGACACCTACAACGTGCTGACATGAGGAAAGTTTCCAACCAGTTTCTCAGACACAAATAGCAGTTGACCGGCGTCGCCTGGTGAAACGTAGTTGTGATGTCTCGTATGAGGAGGAGAAATGCGTACCATCACGTTTCCTACTTTGATAAAAGTAGGATTGTAGCCTATCGTTATTGCGGTTTATCGTATCGCGATATTGCTGTCCGCGTTGGTCGAGATCCAGTGACTGTTAGTAGAATATGGAATCGGTGGGTTCAGGAGGGTAATACGGAACGCCGTGCTGGATCCCAACGGCCTCGTATCACTAGCAGTCGAGATGACAGGCATCTTATCCGCATGGCTGTAACGGATCGTGCAGCCACGTCTCGATCCCTGAGTCAACAGATGGGGACGTTTGCAAGACGACAACCATCTGCACGAACAGTTCGACGACGTTTGCAGCAGCATGGACTATAATCTCGTAGACCATATCTGCGGCTACCCTTGACGCTGCATCACAGACTGGAGCGCGTGCGATGGTGTACTCAACGACGAACCTGGGCGCACAAAAGGCAAAACGTCATTTTTTCGGATGACTCCAGGTTCTGTTTACAGCATCATGATGGTCGCATCCGTATTTGGCGACATCGCTGTGAACGCACATTGGAAGCGTGTATTCGTTATCGCCATACTGGCGTATCACCCGGCGTGATGGTATGGGGTGCCATTGGTTACACGTCTCCGTCACCTCTTGTTCGCATTGACGGCACTTTGAGCAGTGGACGTTACATTTCAGATGTGTTACGACCCGTGGCTCTACCCTTCAGCCGGCCGTGGTGGCCGAGCGGTTCTAGGCACTACAGTCTGGAGCCGCGCGACCGCTACGGTCGCAGGTTCGAATCCTGCCTCGGGTATGGATGTGTGTGATGTACTTAGGTTAGGTAGGTTTAAGTAGTTCTAAGTTCTAGGGGACTGATGACCTTAGAAGTTAAGTCCCATAGTGCTCAGAGCCATTTGAACCATTCTACCCTTCAATCGATCCCTGCGAAACACTACATTTCAGCAGGATAATGCACGACCGCATGTTGCAGGTCCTGTACGGGCCTTTCTGGCTACAGAAAATGTTAGATTGCTGCTCTGGCCAGCACATTCTCCAGATCTCTCGCCAATTGAAAACGTCTGGTCAATGGTGGCCGAGCAACTAGCTCGTCACAATACTCCAGTCACTATTCTTGATGAACTGTGGTATCGTGTTGAAGCTGCATGGGCAGCTGTACCTGTACACGCCATCCAAGCTCTGTTTGACTCAATGCCCAAGCGTATCAAGGCCGTTATTACGGCCAGAGGTGGCTGTTCTGGGTACTGATTTCTCAGGATCTATGCACCCAAATTACGTGAAAATATTATCACGTGTCAGTTGTAGTATAATATATTTGTCCAATGAATACTCGTTTATCATCTGCATTTCTTCTTGGTGTAGCAATTTTAATGGCCTAGTGTATTTTCGCTCATCAATGCACCATATTTGGGATACGACGCTGGCTGTTGAGAAGCCGCCGTTGAGCAGTGGCTTCTTGTTGGGCCTGTGCAGCGATTGCACTCGCTCCATTTGCGGGTGGTTGATATGTGCGGCACATTTACTTGGCGGCAAACACAATGCCGTCGGTCCGTCGGCACACACTTGCTATCTGCTGCGTCCTTCGTGATCCAAAGCAGGCACTTGCCTTTCTGGCTTCTCGGCCAGTGTATGAGCAACGCACTCGTAAGCCTCTAGACAAACGTGACTCCGCTTTTCTCTGTTAAGTTGCTAACAGAAATAGCTTCACCAATCCCGCAACTTTAATTGTCCGAATATTTCGTTATAAGAGTACTGAATTAAAATTTATGGCAGTGAGCAGAAGTGGAATCAAAGTGTAACACTGGCCTGCTCCCAATCGGTCTGACGTACAGTTAGACCACCTTCGCTGCCAAAACGCAACCGTGCACTTCTTTTTTGTTTGTTTAGAAAATGTTACAGTTTCGCATCAGATGTAAAGAGATATGATAATCCAAAAGTCGCGAATTGAAACATCGACAGCTCTCACAATACTTTACTCTGCAGCTGAGTGTTCGCTGTTTTGACATTTCCTCGCAGATTAAAACTGTGTTCGGGACCGGGATTCGAACCCGGAACCTTGCCTGTGGCAGGTAACGCTCTTACCGAGTCATCTGTCCAGGCACGATTCGGGACCTGCTCGCACAACTTCACTGTGATAGTCCCCTTCTCCTCCAAACATAACGTGTTGTGCAATAAAAGTGACATTACCATCTGGCAAAGCTATGAGTAGGAGGGAAATGCTTCATTTCCAGCTTGACAAGAATTCCGTAATAGGGTCAGGGATTTTCACCTGCCTCGAGATGACTGGGTGTTTGTGTTGTTCTCATAATTTCATCATCATTCATGAAAGTGGCGAGATTGGACTGAGCAACTGAGCAAAGGTTGAGAATTGGTACGGGCGCTGATAACCGCGCACCTGAGCGCCCCACAAACCAAACATCATCATCATCATCATCATCATCATCATCATCAGTTCCGTAATAAACTACAGGTGTAATGACTCTCCAGTTGGTCGACAGTATGTTCGTACTAAGTCTGACAGGAAGATGGTTAGATACTTTGTTTGTGTGACCATAATGTCTGTAGATGATTTCAAATTCGTCTTTTCATCTACAAAAAAATGCGTATTTATTTTACGATACGGGTTTAGTATTATTCATTAAACCATTGTCAGTTGTATGTAATCAAACGTATTTAAAGTTTTCGTTTTGGTTATTGATCTAAAACAGATAGTTTTATAAGATATTGAAGTATGATTTTCACTTATTGCAGTAAGTAAAAATGACGAAATTATCTGTTTTTAGGTCTAGAGCCAAAACCTCAGTTTCAAAGTTTGATTTCTAACCCCTGACTGAATAAATAAAAACGCGCATGGTAAAATAAATACGCAATTTTGTTACCTACAAAGACGAATCTGAAATACCATCAGAGAAGCTAGAGACTGATGAAATTGCTAGAGACTACAATATTATTAGCGAATTGTGATTTATGTTACACAGTGTTGCGCGAGCTTATGGTGGAAAATTTCAGTAATGCATAAAACTCACAATAGTGAATGACGTGAGATGCTTATTCTTCCTTACTTGGTAATCTCCGCTTGTAATTTCTGTGACCGACAGATGCGGAAATGTACTACCGACATGTCGTTTCGATGTGTAACCTTTTCAAGAGAAGATACGTTATTCCTCATGTGAACAGGAGTTCAACAAGAAAATTGGCTCATTCAGGCGAAGAAAAAGTAGTTGATATATTGAAAACGTGAAGGTAGCTAAATTTACATTAAAATGCTTTCCAAAGAAGGATAGTATTTTTAAAAAGTCTGTACATCAAAATTATTGTTTTAAAAAGTTGAAATCTGGAATTATGCTGCTAATCAAGATGTCAGACTTCATACGGGAAACGTTCTTACGTACAAATATGTGTAGAAAGAGTTTGTTTTTGTAAACTTTCCTTGAATTGGAAAAAGGACAAAGACTGGTATGAACCTTCGGAAAGAACAAATAAACTTACTGTTAAATACTTAAGTATCCCTCCGATTTTAAGCAGCAGTATGAGAATTGGGTACTAACCGCAGCAGTATGTAATAATTGCAGCCAACGTTCATTACTGTATGGCGCACTTGCTTGTGAGACAGAGGGATGAGAGCCTGAATATGATCCACTACTTGTTACACCGACTGACCGCAATATGTTTTAGGCGATTTTCCACATCGTCTTGGTAAGTGCTTGGTTGGCTCCCTGTTGTACACTCAGAATCGTAACACTTAAACAGGTGCATTGCGAATACATACAGAATAAAGTTTAGGCGATCCCCAGACTGAGGGCACACATTGCTTTATTGATTTTGGGTAACTAATGATTACGACAATAGGAAAGGAATCCGTCCACAAGTTTAAAAATAAAAGTAATGATCAAGTTTTTTCTGGTGATTCCACATTATAAATGCATTCTGACATACATCGGAACAAATGCTGAAGAAAAAGAAATAGAGAGTGACACGTATTGCGAAGTGCTGTGTGAACATGCGTCAACTCCAAGATTCAGTGTGCCAGTATCCCTCTCAGACCTCTCTAGAGATTCCTCACAAATCTTCGAGAACTAGTGCCTTTGAGACGGGGAAACTGACGGCGAAAATAATCCCAGTGCACTTATACTGATATGTGGTGGCGTGTGCAAGCGGATGCAGTAAGTAGACACGTCCCAGACTCCCCGTACGTTTCACGGCCTCAGAGTTATGGCTGGCTTTCATTCCACCTACGCTCACGAAGTACTCTGCCTGTTGACCATCTTAATATGAGTTAGCATAAGTGAAAAACGTTGTTAAATAAAATAAATAAATATATGCGGATCACAATACGTGCTGAATACTGTGTGGGAAAATTTTGTGAACCTGTTGACGTCAAATAAAATAGGCATCAGTTTGTTGGTAAAGCTATAAATAGTTTCTGTACGCACCTGTTTCTCTAGTCGTCATATGCATTTAAATTGCACTGCCATGTGACAGAGTTTAGGTACTGCATTTCGTGCTTTGTAACAACACTATATCTCGCAACACTAGCTTCGCGCCGGCCGGTGTGGCCGTACGGTTCTAGGCGCTTCAGTCTGGAACCGCGTGACCGCTACGGTCGCAGGTTCGAATCCTGCCTCGGGCATGGATGTGTGTGATGTCCTTAGGTTAGTTAGGTTTAAGTAGTTCTAAGTTATAGGCGACTGATGACCACAGATGTTAAGTCCCATAGTGCTCAGAGCCATTTGAACCACTAGCTTCGCAATTTTGAGTATACTTCTTTGAGTTTGCCATGTACCAAAATTGAGCTCATATTGTCGCTTCGAGACCACACTACAGTCCAAGTCCGAAGGCAGGGTCTACAATGAAGTACAACACTGAGAACAAAAAGAGCGTTTATTACTGATACCAACGTACAGCCATAACGGAACTAGTCCGCAGCTCACGGTCCAGCGGCTAGCGTTGCAGCCTCTACATCTACATCCATATCCATACTCCGCAAGCCACCTGACGGTGTGTGGCGGAGGGTACCTTGAGTACCTCTATCGGTTCTCCCTTCTATTCCAGTCTCGTATTGTTCGTGGAAAGAAGGATTGTCGGTATGCCTCTGTGTGGGCTCTAATCTCTCTGATTTTATCCTCATGGTCTCTTCGCGAGATATACGTAGGAGGGAGCAATATACTGCTTGACTCCTCGGTGAAGGTATGTTCTCGAAACTTCAACAAAAGCCCGTACCGAGCTACTGAGCGTCTCTCCTGCAGTCTTCCACTGGAGTTTATCTATCATCTCCGTAACGCTTTCGCGATTACTAAATGATCCTGTAACGAAGCGCGCTGCTCTCCGTAGGATCTTCTCTATCTCTTCTATCAACCCTATCTGGTACGGATCCCATACTGCTGAGCAGTATTCAAGCAGTGGGCGAACAAGCGTACTGTAACCTACTTCCTTTGTTTACGGATTGTATTTCCTTAGGATTCTTCCTATGAATCTCAGTCTGGCATCTGCTTTACCAACTTTATATGATCATTCCATTTGAAATCACTCCTAATGCCTACTCCCAGATAATTTATGGAATTAACTGCTTCCACTTGCTGACCTGCTATTTTGTAGCTAAATGATAAAGGATCTATCTTTCTGTGTATTCGCAGCACATTACACTTGTCTACATTGAGATTCAATTGCCATTCCCTGCACCATGCGTCAATTCGCTGCAGATCCTCCTGCATTTCAGTACAATTTTCCATTGTTACAACCTCTCGATATACCACAGCATCATCCGCAAAAAACCTCAGTGAACTTCCGATGACATCCACAAGGTCATTTATGTATATTGTGAAAAGCAACGGTCCTACGACACTCCCCTGCGGCACATCTGAAATCACTCTTACTTCGGAAGACTTCTCTCCATTGAGAATGACATGCTGCGTTCTGTTATCTAGAAACTCTTCAATCCAATCACACAATTGGTCTGATAGTCCATATGCTCTTACTTTGTTCATTAAACGACTGTGGGGAACTGTATCGAACGCCTTGCGGAAGTCAAGAAACACGGCATCTACCTGGGAACCCATTTCTATGGCCCTCTGAGTCTCGTGGACGAATAGCGCTAGCTGGGTTTCACACGATCGTCTTTTACGAAACCCATAGTGATTCCTACAGAGTAGATTTCTAGTCTCCAAAAAAGTCATTATACTCGAACATAATACGTGTTCCAAAATCCTACAACTGATCGACGTTAGAGATATAGGTCTATAGTTCTGCATATCCCTTCTTGAAAATGGGGATGACCTGTGCCCTTTTCCAATCCTTTGGAACGCTACGCTCTTCTAGAGATCTACGGTACACCGGTGCATGAAGGGCGCGGGGGGGGGGGGGCAAGTTCCTTCGCATACTCTGTGTAAAATCGAACTGGTATCCCACCAGGTCCAGCGGCCTTTCCTCTTTTCAGCGATTTTAATTGTTTCTCTATCCCTCTGCCGTCTATTTCGATATATACCATTTTGTCATCTGTGCGACAATCTAGAGAAGGAACTACAGTGCAGTCTTCCTCTGTGAAACAGCTTTGGAAAAAGACATTTAGTATTTCGGCCTTTAGTCTGTCATAGTAGTCATATAGTAGGTTGTTTGCCTCGGGATTATAGGGTCCCGGGTTCGATTCCCGGCCGGAGTGAGAATTTTCTCTGCGCTGCGACTGGGTGTTTGTGTTGTCATCATCATTTCATCATCATCATCATTCGTGACAGTGGCTAGATTGGACTGTGTAAAAATTGGGACTTCGTACGGGCGCTTGATGACCTCGCAGTTGAACGCCCCACAAACCAATCATCATCATCATAACGGAACTAAATTACAGGCCCACATCATTAACGTCGATATGCAGCAGGATTTTGGCACATATTTTATGTTCGAACATTATGAATTACCTCGAAGAGGACTCTCTGTTGCCCGCATCTCGTGGTCGTGCGGTAGCGTTCTCGCTTCCCACGCCCGGGTTCCCGGGTTCGATTCCCGGCGGGGTCAGGGATTTTCTCTGCCTCGTGATGGCTGGGTGTTGTGTGATGTCCTTAGGTTAGTTAGGTTTAAGTAGTTCTAAGTTCTAGGGGACTGATGACCTAAGATGTTAAGTCCCATAGTGCTCATAGCCATTTGAACCATTTTTGGACACTCTGTTGACACATAGTCAACACGGATTTAGAAAACATCGCTCTTCTGAAACACCACTAGCTCTCTACTCTCACGTAGTGTTGAGTGCTGTTCACAAGGGATTTCAAATGGATTCCGTATTTCTAGATTACCCGAAGGCTTTTGACACTGTACCTCACAAGCGGCTTGTAATCAAATTACGTGCTTATGGAATATTGTCTGTTATGCGACTGGATTCGTGATATCCTGTCGGACAGGTCAAAGTTCTTAGTAACTGACGGAAAGTCGTCGAGTAAATCGGAAGTGATTTCTGGCATTCCCCAAGGTAGTATTATAGGCTCTCTGCTGTTTCTTGTCTATATATACTATTTAGGAGACAATCTGAGCAGCCAAAAAATGTTCAAATGTGTGTGAAATCTTATGGGACTTAACTGCTATGGTCATCAGTCCCTAAGCTTACACACTACTTAACCTAAATTATCCTAAGGACAAACATACACTCCCATGCCCGAGGAAGGAATCGAACCTCCGCCGGGACCAGCCGCACAGTCCCTGACTGCAGCGCCTTAGACCGCCTGGCTAATTCCTCGCGGCAATCTGAGCAGCCGTCTTAGGCTGTTCGCAGATGATGTTGTCGTTTATTGCCTAGTGAAGTCATCAGAAGATCAAAACAAATTGCAAAACGATTTAGAAAAGCTATCTGTTGGTTCGAAAATTGGCAATTGACCCTAAGTAATGAAAAGTGTGAAGTCATCCACATGAGTGCTGAAAAGAATCCGTTAAACTTGGGCTACACGGTAAATCAATCAAATCTAAGGGCTGTAAATTCAACTAAATACCTAGTAATTATAATTACGAACAACTTAAATTGGAAAGAACTCATACAAGATGTTGTGGGAAGGCGAACCAAAGACTGCGATTTATTGGCAGAACACTTAGAAGAGGCAACAGATTGTATCCTTACCAGATAGGATTAACGGGGTACACCGAGAAAATTCAAAGAAGAGCAGCACTTTTTGTGTTGTCGAGAAATAGGAAAGAGAGTGTTACGCACATGATACAGGATTTGCGTGGATATCATTAAAACAAAGGCGTTTCTCGTTGCGACGGGATCTTCTCGTGAAATTTCAATCACCAGCTTTCTCCTCCGAATACGAAAATATTTTGTTGACTCCGACCTACATAGGGAGAAACGAGCATCATAATAAAATAAGGGAAATCAGAGCTCGCACGGAAAGATATAGGTGTTCGTTTTTTCCGTGCGCTTTTAGAGAGTGCAGTAATAGGGCATTATTGTGAAGTTGGTTCGATGAACGATCTGCCAGGCACTTGAATGTGATTTGCAGAGTATCCATGTAGATGTAAATGAATTCTGGGACGCAGAGCGCAGTTATTTATACACACATCGAGTATTCCAGAATGCTAGTATTTATATAACCAGTGAATACTTAAGATATACAAACATTACAAACATAAGGTATTTCAAGAACTTTCCAGAAACGATCAATACGAGATAAAGAATAATTGCTGTTAGTGCGGTTTGAACCGGCGACCTGTATCACATCAACCAGCGTCGCTAATCTCTACAGTACACCGCATGCACCAGAGCTCGCGGCAGTATTAATCTATTCACATGTCAGTAATGACACTTTGTCTCCACAGTGTGTGTAATATTGTGTCGTAGCCAAAAAGTCGGTTCACTATTTACTATCTACCTGATATACAAATTTTACAGTTACGGTATTATGTAGTGCTAACTAAACACAGCTTGTCCGCAGTTCGTGGTATAATGGCTAGCGTTGCTGCCTCTGGATCACGGGGTCTCGGGTTCGATTGCCGACCGGGTTGGGGATTTTCTCCGCCCGGGGACTGGGTGTCTATATTGTCCCCATCATTTCGTCATCACTCATGAACGTGGTGAGATTGGACAGAATAAAGATTGGGAATTTGTATGGGCGCTGATAACCGCGCAGTTGAGCGCCCCACAAACCAACCATCATCATAAACACAGCTTATATAGAAAAACTGGACCATTGCGAGTAGGACTCGTGCTTGGAACATTCCGAACAAACTTAATTTATTTTGTATTAGATAGTTCGTCTACATTTTTAAATGGGTGTGTATGCGAGTATCAAAATACACTACTGACCATTAAAATCGCTACACCACGAAGATGATGTGTTTCAGACGCGAAATTTAACCGACAGGAAGATGATACTGTGATATGCAAGTGATTAGCTTTTCAGAGCATTCACATGAGGTTGGCGCCGGTGGCGACACCTACAACGTGCTGACACGAGGAAAGTTTCCAACCGATTTGTCATACACAAACAACAGTTGACCGGCGTTGCCTGGTGAAACGTTGTTGTGATGCCTCGTGCAAGGAGGAGAAATGCGTACCATCACGTTTCCGACTTTGATAAAGGTCGGATTGTAGCCTATCGCGATTGCTGTTTATCGTACCGCGACATTGCTGCTCGCGTTGGTAGAGATCCAGTGACTGCTAGCAGAATATGGAATCGGTAGGTTCAGGAGGGTAATATGGAACGCCGTGCTGGATCCCAACGGCCTCGTATCACTAGCAGTCCAGATGACAGGCATCTTATCCGGATGGCTGTAACGGATCGTGCAGCCACGTCTCGATTCCTGAGTCAACAGATGGGGACGTTTGCAAGACAACAACCATCTGCACGAACAGTTCGACGACGTTTGCAGCAGGATGGACTATCAGCTCGGAAACCAAGGCTGCGGTTACCCTTGACGCTGCATCACAGACAGGAGCGCCTGCGATGGTGTACTCAACGACGAACCTGGGTACACGAATGACAAAACGTCATTTTTTCGGATGAATCCAGGTTCTGTTTACGGCATCGCGGTGAATGCACATTGGAAGCGTGTATTCGTCATCGCCATACTGGCGTATCACCCGGCTTGATGGTATGGGGTGCCATTGGTGACACGTGTCGGTCACCTCTTGTTCGCACTGACAGCACTTTGAACAGTGGACGTTACATTTCAGATGTGTTATGACCGTCGCTCTACCCTTCATTCGATCCCTGCGAAACCCTACATTTCAGCAGGATAATGCACAACCGCATGTTGCAGGTCCTGTACGGGCCTTTCTGGATACAGAAAATGTTCGACTGCTGCCCTGGCCAGCACATTCTCCAGATCTCTCACCAATTGAAAACGTCTGGTCAATGGTGGCCGAGCAACTGGCTCGTCACAATACGCCAGTCACTACTCGTGATGAACTGTGGTATCGTGTTGAAGCAGCATGGGCAGCTCTACCTGTACACGCCATCCAAGATTTGTTTGGCTCAATGCCCAGGTGTATCAAGGCCGTTATTACGGCCAGAGGTGGTTGTTCTGGGTACTGATTTCTGAGGATCTCTGCACCCAAATTGCGTGCAAATGTAATCTCACGTCTGTTCTAGTATAATATATTTGTCCAATGAATACCCGTTTATCATCTGCATTTCTTCTTGGTATAGCAATTTTAATGGCCAGTAGTGTATGTGACATAAGTGGCCGTATCTTTTGATTGCATTTTTTTAAGTCGCCAAGGTACCGTAGACCTTAGTATTCGACATAAATTTCAACTTGATACCTCAACCCGTTTCTGAGAGAAGGTCTTGCCAGGCGAACTAACAGACAGACAGGCGGGACTACGAAGTTTTTACCGGTTTACATACGGAACCGTAAAAACACCGACAGCGCTTGATATGTTGTGCGGGACGGCAAGCTGGTAATATTTTAATAATTGCACAGATTGGATGTTGTGGTGCGTCGAAATTAGATGACGTTGGCGTCAGGTGTCTTCGGATTGTGTTTGACAGCCTGTCTCTGGGCAGATGAACAGACTTGCGACTAAATGCTCCTCTTGCCCTGTGGTACACCGTTCACCACGTGAGGCGAGTATTGCGACAGTTGTCGCCTAACATAACGCTCTGCCCTCGTCCGGGCCACACCTGTCATTTTTCTTTTCTTTGTGCTGTCCTGAATGGAAGGGAGTGAATTCTGACGGTGGCTTCCGCTGCAGACCTTGACCCATCTCTGCTTCAGTGAGCAGGAGGTAGACTACCGACATCCGTAGCGCCCTGTGCATTTTCCAGCAACGTAAAACTGTACGGCATGCTTTTCAAACGGATAAATGTGAAGTTGAAACTTGCTGGCAGATTAAAACTGTGTGCCGGACCGAGACTCGAACTCGGGACCTTTGCCTTTCGCGGGCAAGTGCTCTACGATCTGAACTATCCAAGCACGACTCGCGCCCCGTCCTCACAACTTTACTTCCGCCAATACCTCGTCTCCTATCTATCCGTTTCGTATCAGCGCACACTCCGCTGCAGAGTGAAAATCTCATTCTGGAAATGTGAAGTTCATCTGCGGCACTCTCCTACTTAATAGCCATTTCGGCATCATACTCCAATGGAGCTCTTCATTTCGACACCTATGTACCTTGAGTGGATAACTGCAACTAATCTTAGCATAAAAATTGATATCTTATTTTTTTAAAAAATCATGTAATACCATGTGTGCCACACGCTAGATAAATAAGTTTTTTTGCCTGTTCCAGCGCGGACTCGCAGTCGGACAGAGCAAGTTTCGTACTTTTCTTCGCCGTGGTCCCTTTCATTGCTCCTAGCTAATGGTGGGACGCTTTCTACTTTAAAACTAAAGCCCTTCCCCAGTATAATTATTACAAAGCGTTATAAACCAGCATTAGCGGTGTAGTCAGAGTTTTATTGAAAGGCTTTATGCGCTGTTATCGAAATGTCCCCTGCGTGGTGAAATCGCGTTGCAGCGTCACACATTCATCGTCCTCCAAAGTTTAAAATTTCGCATTTTACGCCAATATCTGTAGAAATATCAATTTGTGACCAATTTTTATAACTGCTTTATGGTGTGTCGCTTTTTTTTTTTTTTTCTTCTTAGAGTGTATATGACATTCGTCAGGGCCACTCGCGTCTATGCGGGTGCCATCTCACGTAATGTGACTCATTTGTCCAGGAAACCTTCATCCTGCTCAACAGCCGCATTTCTGCATTGTTTACACTACTCTGCGCTACGTCACACTATTGTCGGCACCGCCACCATTAAGAAGTCTTATTACCTGTGGACAGAACTTTCTATTACTGATATCTGAACCTAAACTGCAACAAAAGCCCTCCGAATTTTTGGTGTGAAAACTCTTAAAGCTGTTTAATTAAAAACAAAACTTATTAACATTCTACATCTTTATTCTTCACGTCTAATATTTGCAGCCCACTGACGCTAGAAGCTCCGAATTGTAGCGTGTAACATTGTAGTGTGAAACGGAAATATGTCGATGCGTGAGAAACAGCTTGCTGTTATCGAGTTCCTAATCTGAAGAGTTCGTCCACACATGAAGCACCCTCTCCTTCACCATGACGATCATGCACACGAGCGCTGAGACACCTGCAACACTCCAACGTGTTCACTGTCAACGATCATTCTGCGTACAGTCTCGACTTGGCCCCATCCGATTTGCATCTGTTTCCAAACATTAAAGAATATCTTCGAGGACTTCACTTTTACAGTGACGAAGTGGTCCAAGCAGAGGCGAGACTGTGGCTCCGTCAACGAAGTCGAACATTCTACAGTGACGGTATCAACAAACTTGTCTCTCGTTCGGAAAAATGTGTTCGTTGCCAGGATAACTGTTGAGAAATAAATATGTAGGCATGAAGAATAAAGATGTAGAATATTAATAACCTTCGCCTTATTTTAAAAGCCGTAAGAGTTTTCACACAAAAAAATTCGGAGGCATTACTTTTCAGCACACTTTTAGTAGGAAAGGAAGTCTGATGACTGATGAATGCAGCAACTATAGTATTCCAAGGCCATGATCAGCTAGTTTCTCATGGTTTTCAGGAGAAACAGTGGCAAAATAAAACAAACATCAATAATTTTCGTTGTCTTTAATTCTGACCTTAAATTTACCCTCATTTAGAAAGACGACAAAGGCATAGAGCGTAGGAAATCCAGACTGGCAATAGCATGAAAAGCTTTCCCGAAAAATATAAGTATTTTTACATTTGACGTAATTTTAAAAAAAATTGGAGATCGTTACTGTAAATATTTGTTTAAGGAGAGGGTTATGTGGAACTGAAACGTGGGCGAGAAGCGAAAGAGACAAGGAGAGAATAGAAGCTTTTCAAATGGGTTATTACAGAACAATTTTGAAGATTAGAAGAGCAAATCGAAAAAATAATGAAGAGATATTTAATCGAATCAAGGAGAACAGAGCATTCGAGACAACGAGAATAATAGAAGGGATCCTGAGGCAACAAGGAATAGTTGATTTCGTCGTTGGGGCGGGAGGAGGGGGGGGGGAGGGAGAGTGGGGAGGAGTTGGGAGCTGTTAAACATTCTGGAGGTCGACCAAAGCTTGAATACAATATTCAGGTTAAAATGGATGTACAGCTCTCTAGTTATACGGCAAAGAAGAAATTTGCGTGGGTTTCGTTAGCGCGTATAGCTACAGCAAACAAGTCTTGGGATAGATGACAATAACATAGTTACTAAATTTAGGATTTCATTAGTTTTTCAGTTTTTACACAATATTTGAGATGATTTTGTGTGTCAAAGTTTAAACGCCTGAACACATGTACTATTACATTTCTTGTGCATCATTATTGTATAATACTGCACCGTGTTATTTGCAGTAATAGAAGTATTCAATGGCCCGCTGTTATAATTCTAGAGAGTTATACTGAGGTATTGCATCAACCGAAATAAAAATAAAAATTCTTTAATACACGAACAGGTTCAGATCTTCACCGAGCGAAGTAGTTTAATTCCGGATCATTGAAATATTTTACATGAATAAACTTACCGAGAGAAAATAAGAATGCGTTACGCAATCGCACATACGAGCGCTATTCGGGAAGTAAGTTCCGATCGGTCGCGAAATGGAAACCACTGTGAAATTCGATGACGTTTTGCACAGACGTGTTGGGTAGTGCCTCTAGTACGCCCGTCGATCAAGGCACAGTGAGAGCTTCAGTATACCTAGAAAATAGTGTCTCCCGCCATGTAACAGGGCCTGGAGAAAGATTTCTCCTGATGTCATGCACCCAACATAACATAACTGTCATGCGTTTCGTTGTTCTTGACAATTCTCGGCCGCAATCTGAAGGGGCAATGAAGATGTCCCTGCAGCGTTTTCGATGGGAAGTGTTTGATCGCCCACAATACAGTCCTTAAGTGGCTCTTCCTGATTTCATCTCTGCTCGCGTGAACCGCTCGCTATGAAGACAAAATTTTCACATCGACGAACGTAGAGAATTAGCGGTAAGCACAGTCGGCTGCCTTCTGTGACGAGGGTGTTGGAAAGTTGGTGCAACGCAACGACAATTGTGCAAGTCGGAGAGGCGACTATGTAGAGAGGTAGCTGTAAGATGTACCTAACTATTGCAAATAAAACATATTTGATTTTCAAAGTGGTTTCCGATCGGAACTTACTTTCCGAATAGCCCTCGTATTTGAACAGATCTGAAGTTCGACCCAGTGAGCATTTTCTTGGTTTTGGTAAATTGTTTAGGAGTAGTAGGGAATAACATCACGGACTAGACGATGCACCGGAATTGACTTAGGTTAGAACTAGTTAGTAGAAATTAGATTAGGAAATTAGTATTAGGAACCTGCAGCGAATAACATCCTGGCCTGCCCAGTGTCAGGGGCACACCCATCGGGATTAGCTCGATGGGCAAGGCAATAAAATAGGTTTATATATACATTTCTGACACATTCGTGACGCTGCAGATAGCAGAGTTAGTTAAGATCTTTGGAATTAAATACTAATACGTGTAAGAATAGCTGCCCATTGTAATTAGAGTATAGCTGTAGCTAACAATCCACTACGTTGTAATTAGCTGCAAATTGTATCTAACGAACTTAGAAAGTAAGGCCCACTAATCATATAAGGAAGTGGGTTATGTTGTATAATTATTATTGATGGTTAATAAAGAATTTTATTTAAAAAAATTATTTAACACAAACGGTTCCTTCGGAAAGACCACGACCGACTACTTTTTTCCATCCTTGTCCTACAGGGCAACGCAGCAATAGTTGACACGTTTTAACATTGAATAAAAATTGCACCTCTAGTTATATTAGATTCAATTTTCACAACAACGCTCTTTGTTTCATGGAACTGTCGGCAGAGGTCATGTTGCTGCAATATCGCCAGTCTCTTGTTCCGCAGTTAGCGTTTCGCCATGGCTGAGCATGGACGTTTATCTCTTCAGTGGCGTTCTAGTTTATGCTGAATTGAAAAGCGTCACAGCAATGAAAAGATGATTTAGGACAATATTGTACACTCTCTGGGTTCCATAAAGGAACACTATTAGATGATTAGCAAGAAAGTTTGAAGAAGGCAGTTTGTTGGGAGGAAAATGATCTCGGCTACAGACTGTTCGTTCCATGGAAAACATTGCAGTGCTACGAGTCGCCATTTAATGAAGTCCAAACAAATCATCCCAGCGACAGCAAGAGAAATGTGGGTATACTTTCGTCCTGCACAGAGAATTTTACAGAGTGAACTCAAGCACTTCACTTACAAAATGACTGTATTACAGAAGCTGACTTAAGAGAACTAACAGAAAAGACTGGAGTACTCATTATTTGCAGAAGGAAAGGATGAAATAGTGTTCAACACATTGTTCTCAAACGAAGCTTATTTCCACCTTAACGGAACAGCAAAAAAACAATGTTCAATTTTGGCGTAGAGGAAAACCGCAAAATGTTTATGTTGATGGAAAAACGACGCGTGAAGAAAAAGAGGCAGTGTGGATAGCTCTACAGTCATGGCATAATCGACCCAGGGTTGTTCAGTGAACTGTCAATGCTGACCGACACGAGAGAATGTTGGAAAGTGACTTTGTGTCACATCTTCTCGCCATCAATCTCCCAATGAACACACAGTGGTTCATGAAAGATGGCGCAACACTTCATACGACTAATGCTGTTCTGTATTTTCTACAGGAAATATTTGGCAGTCGTGTGATGTCCCATCGTTACCCGCAGCGCCGTCATGGACGATTCTTTTGGTCTACATCTACATCTACATTTATACTCCGCTAGCCACCCGACGGTGTGTGGCGGAGGGCACTTTACGTGCCACTGTCATTACCTCCCTTTCCTGTTCCAGTCGCGTATGGTTCGCGGGAAGAACGACTGCCGGAAAGACTCCGTGCGCGCTCGAATCTCCCTAATTTTACATTCGTGATGTCCTCGGGAGGTATAAGTAGGGGGAAGCAATATATTCGATACCTCATCCAGAAACGCACCCTCTCGAAACCTGGACAGCAAGCTACACCGCGACGCAGAGCGCCTCTCTTGCAGAGTCTGCCACTTGAGTTTGCTAAACATCTCCGTGACGCTATCACTCTTACCAAATAACTCTGTGACGAAACGTGCCGCTCTTCTTTTGGATGTTCTCCATCTCCTCTGTCAACCCGACTTCGTACGGATCCCACACTGATACTCAAGTATAGGTCGAACGAGTGTTTTGTAAGCCACCTTCTTTGTTGATGGACTACATTTTCTAAGGACTCTCGCACTGAATCTCAACCTGGTACCCGCCTTACCAACAATTAATTTTATATGATCATTCCACTTTAAATCGTTCCGCACGCATACTCCCAGATATTTTACAGAAGTAACTGCTACCAGTGTTTGTTCCGCTATCACATAAAGATACAATAAAGGATCCTTCTTTCTATGTATTCGCACTACATTACATTTGTCTACGTTAAGGGTCAGTTGCCACTCCGTGCACCAAGTGCCTATCCGCTGCAGATCTTCCTGCATTTCGCTGCAATTTTCTAATGCTGCAACTTCTCTGTATACTACAGCATCATCCGCGAAAAGCCGCATGGAACTTCCGACACTATCTACTAGGTCCTTTATATATATTGTGAAAAGCAATGGTCCCACAACACTCGATGTGGCACGCCAGAGGTTACTTTAACGTCTGTAAACGTCTCTGCATTGAGAACAACATGCTGTGTTCTGTTTGCTAAAAACTATTCAATCCAGCCACATAGCTGGTCTGATATTCCGTAGGCTCTTACTTTACCAGGCGACAGTGAGGAGCCGGCCGGAGTGGCCGAGCGGTTCTAGGCGCTACAGTCTGGAACCGCGCGACCGCTACGGTAGCAGGTTCGAATCCTGCCTCGGGCATGGATGTGTGTGATGTCCTTAGGTTAGTTAGGCTTAAGTAGTTCTAAGTTCTAGGGGACTGATGACCACAGTAGTTAAGTCCCATAGTGCTCAGAGCCATTTTTGACAGTGAGGAACTGTATCGAACGCCTTCCAGAAGTCAAGGAAAATGGCATCTACCTGGGAGCCTGTATCTAATATTTTCTGGGTCTCATGAACAAATAAATCCCAGATTTAAACCCATATGATTCTTTTTTGGGGATATTTGAATCAGAAACCGTTCCCTTTGCGACCACAAAATATTATGAAAATGCGTGCTCGGATGGTGCAGTTGTGCAACGAGATAAATGAAGACTTTGGCAGCAAAGTTGTAAGGAATATATGTACTGGCCTTTGCGAAGTCGTCCGCTGAAATTGAGCGCGAATTGAACACGTGATGAAGTAATGCATTTCTGTGGCCCATACTGCCTGTGTGTAAAATTTTAAAATTATCATTTCAGAAGTAAGTGTTGTGACAATATTAAATGTGTAATCTCTTCATGTACCACCATCTCTCTGAGCTTCTACTCAGACTAAATGAACTCATTTGCAGCAGGACATTAATAGTTGCAGTTTTTCATTTTTGTAACTAAGAGCAATGTTTCCAGATTAATTTAAAAGATTTAGGCTGTGGTATTTTCCAGATGAGCCTTCTAAAACGCAGATTTATAACTTTTAATGCTCAATTTGCTTCACGCGGAGCATCCTGTCTTCCAGATTTATGAGAAAGCGATATGGATGCATTTCTGTCGCGTAAAGGCGATTGCTGCCTTGGAACTGGCCAGAGAAAAACGCAGTCTTTGTTTTCCGATTTACTCACTTGATTTACGCTGGCTTATTCGAGGACAAATGGCGGAACTGCTCTGAAAGGTAAGTCACGGCCTTGTCAGTTCGATCTCTAACCACCTCCGTGTCAAGGCATTACTCGGTAATGAACTAAACGGCCAGCATTTCACGAGGAAACAATGAACAACTGGCTAGCGGAGACTTCTTGAATAAAGCACAGATCCTGCATCACGAGGAGAAGCAAAGCAGACTATAATTTGGAGAAGGTTATTACAAACTATTTGCCTGTTTCAGACTCTGAAGATATTTGAAAAGCGTTATTTGTGTCAGAATTAAAAATCCGGATGAAAGAATCCACAATTAGAGTTTTCATCTTTTCGCTCCACAACTGCTGAACGCTAAGAATAATTACTACAAAGAAGTCGTAGCTTACTCTTGACATAATAATGTTCTTTGCACTAGTGGAGTAGGTCAGAAACAGGCGAAGCAACCATATTTACTGTCCATTAAAAAGGTAAATGGCCAACACGGCTTCGCCCCTTCGCGACAGGGATTCAATTACATTAAATCTCGTTCCTTGACAAAAGCAGTCTCCAGCTTTGGAACACTCATGGGAGACGCTGGACTAACAGTAATACATATTCCAAACAAAACCCCGGCTTCTTCAATAGGATTCAAGTGCGGGTTGCGCTCTAACCGCTTTAGTGGCGATAGCCCACCTTGCAGCACGTTGTCCACGAGCTTATCTCTAAGAAGTACGTAAAAGAGAAAGAAGACTTCAATAGCACCTGCACACGCCGGAACCAAAGGTGGGAAGTTTTTTCCGTCCACCTTGAAGCGAAGAACCTTAGCGAAATGCGTGGAGCTCTATACATCCGCCAGTGCTAATACCTTCCGGTACCATTCGCTATTGCCCTCATTTCTCGGCGTTCCTTTGCCAAATGTCAGTGTCATGCTGTTACTGGAGAACACAATATGGGCATGAGTGAACAGAAATCCCCTCCACGAAGACGTCTGTGGACGCTTTCGTTTGATATTTGCCGCCACGTTGCTTTTCGCAAAGTTCGGTAAGGTTCACTGCATTCCGGCACTTCTTACCCTTACTCTTCTTCTTCTTCTTCTTCATTATTCTATTGTGTTAAATTGTTTGAAAGTTTGGTTCAGTCATTAAATTACCCTTCAGGACGCTACTTGACATTTCACGCCGTGTTTAATGAACTTGTGCCCTACATTAAATCATGTCGCCGAGTCGTTGGAACTCTGTATTCGCAAGTAAATGGCCACTAGCTCCAAACAGTGATGCCTTTTGGACATATTAATCAGTATGCCAGCTATGTCTCGTGTACAACTCCCTTGTCTCATACCAACCATGTGCTACTGAAAACAAATCGCCGCTACCAGGAAAAATCTGACTCCATAGCCATTTGATCAGTGTCATCTCTGAATAAGAAAGGTACTCGTAAAAATAAGTCACCTAATTTCCTTCCTGTAGAGAGATGAGTCTCTACAGGCACTAAAAACATTGACGAGGTCGAATAAGGGAAAAAGCATTTCCCCAGTCTTTAGTAGAGTATAGGGCCACAATTTTCATCCTCTAATGTTTTCTAGTTTTTAACGAAAGGTAGCTGGAACAATTATCAGAGAAAGTTTGTGAATCATCTTCAGATACCAATAGATAAATTCTATAATCTGGGTTTGCTGGTGATTTATACAAACAAAATAAACTGTTACACATTTATTTTCCTATAAAATGATACCCACTTGGGCCCGCTAGTTCGCTGGGCAATGTAAACTGAAATGTTACTTTCATTTTCCTAAGAAGTTGCCATACTGATTTCAGTCGCAATGGGAAAAAATTTAAAACACTAAAAAAAGTCTTAAAATGTCGGATCCACGCACATATCATAAAGGAACTGCCTTGTCGAGAAGTGGATCTGCAGATTCTGTATCACCAATTAAAACAGTTTATTTAAATAATTTTTTTCATTACTTCCGCTGGATAACGACTTACCAGACTGGTGACAGTCTACATCCTCGTGATAAGGATCTTTAGCATCCATTGACACATACAGGATACCTTCATTTGCCCCAATGGAAGTGCATGTTTAAAGATTCTTGCCTTTCAAGAACCAATTTATAGGATTTTCCTCCTTTACTTTATTGTTTTGTGCTATTGAGTAGATTTTCTTCAGTAGCTGTCGTCTTTGCCACCTAAAGGAGTTTTTCTTTCCTTCATCGCCTCAGTGCTGCCGTATCTAGATGCCAAACTAATTATTTTGAACGAAGTATCCATGCTGTACCACATCTTTTTCTGGCTGTATAGAGTCAACTCTGGCTGGAGCGTGCTATACATTTTTAGGACCGTTCCAGCTTTCGCCTCCAGGACGACATGACGTAAAATTCAGCTTCTAAACATGATTTGGCTGCAGTTCTTACAGTCATTATGAGATGACATAGTCAATTTTTTAATCGTAAGTAACTCTTAAATCTAAACTGTGTAACTTAGAGGCTCAAAGATAGTTTCAAACAGACCTGTGCTTTACAGTGCACTGTGAACGAGGAAGCAATTGGGGCACTGATTTGCTTTCACTGACAGCTTATTAGCGACGTCCGTACTAGTAATTCGACATTCGACCAGGCACGAAGCGAGAAAAACGAAGGTACGAAATAAGGCGTGATGGCGAAACATAAATACTGTGTCTTAATACTGAGCCCTACCGCTTAAGATTGTCAGAGATAACTTTCGCTCCACGTTATCGTGTCTGATCCCGTAATTATTTTTGCTAATGTGTCGACAACGTAACTCTGAGGAAGCGTCATTTAGAGTTGCGGTACATGTTAACAGTAGCGACGCATAAAGAATCTGCCGAGATGATCTTATACTGAAGTGTTTGCCTCTGCATTCGAAAGCTGAAACACCAAATAATAATAACAATAATAATAATAATAATAGTAACAATAATAATGAATAGCAGTGAAGAAGCGTGTCACCAAACGTGAAAGCTGTGCACAAACGAGAGACCAGTGATGCGACAAGCTTTCGCCGGTAACTTATGCGGCCAACTGGAACAGGACAGCGGAAGCAGCTCTTCCTTTTCTGCAACGCGACATGCAATCGAATTCTTCTGTCCTGTACTGACTGACAACTTATAATTCCAACTCTCGGTACTTTCATATCTAACCAATAAGGATACGTTATCAGAATGAGATTTTCACTCTGCAGCGGAGTGTGCGCTGATATGAAACTTCCTGGCAGATTGAAACTGTGTGCCAGACCGAGACTCAAACTCGGGACCTTTGCCTTTCGCGGGCAAGTGCTCTACCAACTGGTAGGCAAAGGTCCCGAGTTCGAGTCTCGGTCCGGCACACAGTTTAAATCTGCCAGGAAGTTTCAGGATACGTTATGTTCCCCAGATCTTTGCAGATCATACAATATAACAGTGGATATAGAGTATAGGACAAAAATCTCTTGTGAGTTTACCAAGGGCGGAGAAAATCGCCACTAAAATCAGTCATCAACAATCCAATGATCACTTCAGATGCACACGGATGAATTTACAATAAACCGTTATACATTAGTAATGTACAGCGGTCGTTTAGTTTGCACACTACAGTGCTGTACTAGGCTCAGTCGCTCTGCCTTCTTATCATCTGTGAGTTGACCTACAAGGTAAAATGGAATCCGAACCGCCGAACAACTCGGCTTTTTCCATATACACAAAGTATGGACTCGTTGTGAGGAAACTCTAAATCTATACTGCCTGAAAAAAAGAACTGTAAGACATGGTCAAACGGCAATGTAACTTCGCACACATACATGTATGTAAATATAATTGCGTAGATTTTCGCGGCCAGAGTCAGTTGGCATAAAGTTTTTCTGAATGTCGTACTGTGCCATAATGGAAAAAACTATACTGGAGAAACCAACGTTTCGGCCACTGTTATGGTGGCCTCAAATGGTTCAGATGGATCTGAGCACTATGGGACTTAACTTCTGAGGTCATCAGTCCCCTAGAACTTAGAGCTAATTGAATCTAACTAATCTAAGGACATCACACACATCCATGCCCGAGGCAGGAACCGAACCTGCGACCGTAGCGGTCGCGCGGTTCCAGACTGTAGCGCCTAGACCCGCTCGGCCACCTCGGCCGACCTATAGTGGCCTCCTTCTGGGCCTATTGGTGTGCTTTAGCTGTGTGGTCTGCTCACTGAACATGACCTTACGTCAGAATTGTAAAAGATCGTTGTTTTGGGTAGTCCCTTGAGGCGCAAGGAACGGGAACTTCATTATAATGGGTTGCTACGCAAAGGGAGTAGGGATCTGCTGTTGCCCATTGCTTCTTTCATTATTTACTATTATTGGTGGTCATCTTTGAACGAGGTGTGAAGTCCAGCTTTCTTCCTACTGGACGCAGGTCGCGCTGCGGTATGTAAATGATTAGATACGATGCTGGAGTTCACGTGTTGTTCAGCGTTATTGTGAGGTACTCCCGTGGCCAGTAGATCTGTCCCCGATAGAACATGTCGCACCCGGCAAGAACAGTGACACAACTCAAAAAATACAGTACTTGAAGAAATCGACTTACAGAATTCTATAAAACTTATAGTGAAATAGTATAAACGTCCTTTAAATTTCAAGTAATATGGACATGTAGTTCTGTACTCGTCAAATGTGAGGTGTTATCACGTAATTATTAATTAATTCTTTGAGTTGTCACTTTTCTTGATTTTCGAAAAACATTTTTGTTTTTGTTTTGACTCCTCATGTAATACTTTTACCACTTTTCCATCCAAAATAATACTTTTTTGTACCTACTGTAATATAATACGACATTCGAACCTCCATCTGGCAAAATTAGTACTTACGCTAAAATAAAAAATAAAAAACATGTTGAAACTTCAGTATTAGAAAAGTGCAAAATACAAATTGTAATTTACGAAAATTAATACAATTTAATTAGGTACAATTTAACAAACACAATTTACGAAAACATAGAATCATAAATGGGCTTATATAATGTAGGAATACTTATCACCGAGAAAAGAGATTATGAACTTCCTTTATAGCCGTACGTTGCATGGCGGAGGATAATTCGTACCAGAGTCAGCAGATTTCATTCCTATTGCATATGCGATCGAGCTAATGGAAAAATGACTGTAGAAACTTGGTGTTAAGCAACTGACATTGCACCTCTTTGGATGATACAGGGTAGCCACTAACAGACTGAAAACTTGTGTGTTGCAGTGTAGGTTGTGCTGAACAAGAATTTTTATGAAAAAAAATTCGAAACGTTGCGCAGCTTCCGAGTTAATTAGCATTGAAGAAAGCCAATCAGGTCGTTGCGTATGCATATTCAAGCGGCCCACCATATGCAACTGGTGTCAGCTATTATCATAGCGTGGATGATAGTACACGATACTGCTCAGCCTTCAGCTCGGATTCAATTTTTGTATCGGTCTCTTGATCCGTTGTAGAAAACCAAACGAAGAACACGTTTCCGGTGCCGTCTCTGGCGGGACCGCAATAATTAGCGCGCGCAACGGTCCGATTGACTAAATTCAATGCAAATTAACTCGGAAACGGCACTACGTAGCTAATTTTTTCCAACAAATATTTCCAACCTTACAAGCCTTCCAGAATGTCTCTCACTACTCCGTATATTGTTCAGTAGCGGCTTGATGTTTCAGTTTTTATACTGTGCTGCAGCCATTCACATCTAATTCAGTTTTCCTAATACCTGAAGCGCCAAAACATTGATTAACAATTAAGAGAATCGTTTCCTTAGCATTATCTTGTAACATCTTTTATCTGTCATTGCTGCAACGTTTCGTTTCAACCAGACACAATGCCTAAAACTGCGTAACACACCCACAGGAGCGGAAGTTCCGCAGGAGAAGACGTGCGGTCGGGGACGTATATCTTGACTTTCTCCATTTCGTTTACGATCTGTTTGCCCTCATCTAAGGGAAACAGCTGTTACACAGTTACTGCCTCACTAGCTCCGTAAAGTTTATAGCAGGTGTTCCTGGGGCCTGCGAAATGGAGAGACTTGTTTTGTCTCCGGTAGCATCCAACTCGGAGATAACAAGGGGCCGACGTCCCCTCGGGAATATTGTCCTGCTTCATCTTTGTTACTTCATTTCTCGTTTGTGTGGCCTTACTGCACTCCTTAAAAGTGATCCGAGAGATGTTCTTTCGAAGAACAACCTGTTCGATAGCACTATGGCGACGGTGACAAGTATGCGTTCATTGGAACTGACTGTAGACATAATCCAGCCTCTTTTGAAGGACGCCAACACATTATTAGCGACACTGTACGTGGGGGAGGAGGGGGGGGGGTGGGGAGAACTGTTCCCAGTCGTTGATGATAATTGGTGTTCGTTCGTTCATGTTGGCAGCTGCACTAGGATGAGCAGCGAATGACCATTTTCAGAGGATGACATGGCGGTCAGTCGGTACCAATGTGGGACCACCAGGGCCTGCAGACGGGAAGTTCGATGTTAATCAGTTCATTTCGATCGTACTGCAGCTGTTCTTCATTTCATTTTTCCATCGAGTAAAACTACTTGTTACTTTTTAACACAGTCGTTTCCTCAGCATTTTCTTGTGATTTCCTGCATGTCCCATTGCTGCCTCATTTCGCTTCGACCAGACACAATACCTAAAATTGCGCACATGTAAAAATGGTTCAAATGGCTCTGCGCACTATGGGACTTAACTTCTAAGGTCATCAGTCCCATAGAACTTTAAACTACTTAAACCTAACTAACCTAAGGATATCACACACATCCATGCCCGAGGCAGGATTCGAACCTGCGACCGTAGCGGTCGCGCGGTTCTAGACTGTAGCGCCTAGAACCGCTCGGCCACTCCGGCCGGCTGCGCACGTGTAAAAGAGTTCCAAAGTTCGTCAGGAGAAGATGCACTACCGTATGTTCTGACTTCCTCCATTTCGTTTACGTTTTGTTTAGCCTCATCTAAGAGAAATACCTGTTACACAGTTACTGCCTCACTAGCTCCGTAAAGTTTATAGCAGGTATTCCTGCGGCCTGCGAAATAAAGAAACTTGTTTCGTGTTCGGTAGCATCCAACTCGACCAGCAACTCAGAGTTCGCAAGAGCCGGCGTCCTCACGGGAATATTGTCCTGTTTCCTCTTTGTTATTTCATTTCTCCTTTGTTAGATGTTACTGGTCTCTTTGAGAGCGAGATGCTGTTTCTGAAGAACAGTCCGTTCGATAGCACCCTGGCGACGGTAGCAAGATGTTCCATCACATGTGCTGCTCGTAATTCCCTGAGGCATGATCCAGCCACTTATTATCGACACCCAGATTTTGTGTGTGTGTGTGTGTGTGTGTGTGTGTGTGTGTGTGTGTGCGCGCGCGGGCGCGTTGGTGCGTGCGTTTCTTTACCTACATTCACATAAATGGTGATTCTGCGATGATGATCCAAACTTTCACGGATGATAAGGAAGGGTAAATTTATCAATTTGAGATAAGTAACATTGGTCCTGAAACGGCAGAGTCGGAAGTTACACTCCTGGAAATTGAAATAAGAACACCGTGAATTCATTGTCCCAGGAAGGGGAAACTTTATTGACACATTCCTGGGGTCAGATACATCACATGATCACACTGACAGAACCACAGGCACATAGACACAGGCAATAGAGCATGCACAATGTCGGCACTAGTACAGTGTATATCCACCTTTCGCAGCAATGCAGGCTGCTATTCTCCCATGGAGACGATCGTAGAGATGCTGGATGTAGTCCTGTGGAACGGCTTGCCATGCCATTTCCACCTGGCGCCTCAGTTGGACCAGCGTTCGTGCTCGACGTGCAGACCGCGTCAGACGACGCTTCATCCAGTCCCGAACATGCTCAATGGGGGACAGATCCGGAGATCTTGCTGGCCAGGGTAGTTGACTTACACCTTCTAGAGCACGTTGGGTGGCACGGGATACATGCGGACGTGCATTGTCCTGTTGGAACAGCAAGTTCCCTTGCCGGTCTAGGAATGGTAGAACGATGGGTTCGATGACGGTTTAGATGTACCGTGCACTATTCAGTGTCCCCTCGACGATCACCAGTGGTGTACGGCCAGTGTAGGAGATCGCTCCCCACACCATGATGCCGGGTGTTGGCCCTGTGTGCCTCGGTCGTATGCAGTCCTGATTGTGGCGCTCACCTGCACGGCGCCAAACACGCATACGACCATCATTGGCACCAAGGCAGAAGCGACTCTCATCGCTGAAGACGACACGTCTCCATTCGTCCCTCCATTCACGCCTGTCGCGACACCACTGGAGGCGGGCTGCACGATGTTGGGGCGTGAGCGGAAGACGGCCTAACGGTGTGCGGGACCGTAGCCCAGCTTCATGGAGACGGTTGCGAATGGTCCTCGCCGATACCCCAGGAGCAACAGTGTCCCTAATTTGCTGGGAAGTGGCGGTGCGGTCCCCTACGGCACTGCGTAGGATCCTACGGTCTTGGCGTGCATCCGTGCGTCGCTGCGGTCCGGTCCCAGGTCGACGGGCACGTGCACCTTCCGCCGACCACTGGCGACAACATCGATGTACTGTGGAGACCTCACGCCCCACGTGTTGAGCAATTCGGCGGTACGTCCACCCGGCCTCCCGCATGCCCACTATACGCCCTCGCTCAAAGTCCGTCAACTGCACATACGGTTCACGTCCACGCTGTCGCGGCATGCTACCAGTGTTAAAGACTGCGATGGAGCTCCGTATGCCACGGCAAACTGGCTGACACTGATGGCGGCGGTGCACAAATGCTGCGCAGCTAGCGCCATTCGACGGCCAACACCGCGGTTCCTGGTGTGTCCGCTGTGCCGTGCGTGTGATCATTGCTTGTACAGCCCTCTCGCAGTGTCCGGAGCAAGTATGGTGGGTCTGACACACCGGTGTCAATGTATTCTTTTTTCCATTTCCAGGAGTGTATAAGCGAGAATCGTTCTGATATCTTTGACAGTAGACATCTTCCACTGCAAGCTCTTTGCTTTCCATATTTTGAAAGGAGTTAATATAGACCAACACAAGAAAAAAAGTCCCATAAACGTGGGCTCTAAAGTGCATACATTGCGTGCTATGAACACTTGTTCATCTCTGCTACTGTGAAACACGTTTTCTACTGAGCATATGGTTTTAGGACTTAAGGGCTGCGTTTAGAGACAATGTTCAATAGACAATTTTTTCTTGTATTGGTCCCCACTGCCTCCTCCAAAATATCGAAAGCAAAGAGTTTGCAGTAGAAGAGGTCCACTGTCAGAGTTATCAAAACGAATTTCGCTCATAACTTTGGACTCGATCGTTTCCGGACCAGGGTCCCTTACCTCAGCTTGATCCGTTAACCCTTCTCCATCATCCCTAAAAGTTTGTGACATCACGGAAGCACACTGTATATTGTCCGCAACTCACTGTATGATGCTTGCCGAAGGTTGATTCGTGCCCTATTCCATTCATGTCTGCAACGAGGGAAAATATGGCGTGTTTCCTCTGTAAGCGCTCTTATCTCTCTCGTCGTATTTTTACGATCGGTACGCGGTGGTGGTAGCAGAACTGTCACACATTTTTCGTAAAATACTGCTTCTCTAAATTTATCCAAGAACAGTGTCGCCTTTCTACCAGAGAGTCCCATTAAAATTCCCGAGGATATCTGTTGTAGCTTCGAATGGGTGTACTGAAATGTTATGATCCCAGCTGCGCGTCTCTGAATTCATTCGACGTCTGCTGTCATGATTACTTTATAAGGACTCGTGTCGCTGAAGCAGTACTCTTAGAATGCATCGCAATAGCGTCTTGAATGCCATTTCCTTTATAGATGCTCTGCACTTCTCAGAACCCTTCTAGCTAATCTGAGACTTCCATACGATTTCCCTGCTAGTGATTTTTACGTGTTCGTCGCATTTCTTATCGCTTCTTAGTATTAGCGCAAATTATTTAAGCGATGATTAAAGTTGTAATCACATACCAGCGGATTCTTTCTCTTTGTTTTGGGCGTTGTCTTGATTTTATTCTCATTTAGAGATAGTTGCCATTCACTACACCACGTGACGTTTTGCGCAAGTCATTGGATTTCCTTACCACCTTTCAGTGATGGTACTTTTATAAAGACAGTAGTATCGTCAGCGAACAATCTGATAGTCCTGCATACGATATGTGATAATTCGCGTACGTATATTAAGAACATGTCCGCCCCGATAGCTGAGTGGTAGCTCAGCATGTTCGGTCAGAGAGTTTAGCCACTCTCTGTAATAAAAAAAAAAAAAAGAAACTGAGTGAACGGATCAACGAACAACCTGAATGGGTGTCATCTCACGTCCGCCACGAACAAATTCAACGAACAATGTAGAACAAAATGAGATCAACAAACAAAAGTTGTCAGAGTGACGGATTGCCGTCGTACAGGTCGGAGATTTTCTCCGTTCAGGGACTGGATGTTGTGTTTTCATCATCATTATTTCATCCCCATCCGGCGCGCAGGTCCCCAATGTGGCGTCGAATGTAATAAGACCTGCACCAAGATGGCCGGACCTGCCCTGCAAGGGGCCTCCCAGCCAATGACGCCAAACGCTCATTTCCATTTTTCCATTAAGAACGTGAAGTGGTCTTGTTTTTTGGATTACACCAGATGTTACTTTCGTTTCTGTTGAACATTCACCGTCCAAACTCGCTGAGATCTGTTTGTCAAAAATTCTTCAAAGAGAATTCAGTACGTGTGTAAAGGAAGATGGAACTTACTATATCACCTGCATCTAGTGTTTGCAAGGTATGGGGTGAATAAAACAAGTTGTGTTGAGCAGACGTGCTTTTCCCTGAAGTTTTATTAATTCTTTCAGAGAAATTCATACTGTTGGAGCGTAAAGTAGGTCTATGATCCTGCAATGAACGAACGTTAGCGATTTTGTTTTGCAGTTCTGTGCAACCATTCTCTCCCCATTTTTGTAAGCAGGAGAGACGTAGACAAACGCTCAATCACTTGAGATTATTCACTGCACGGTACTTTCTCGATAAATGTGCTCTAAGAAAGGGGGCTAGTAGCCCATCCTATTCAATGTAACATCTAAAATGAACTCCGTCATGATGTAGTGCATTATTCGCTTTGAACACTAACGTAGCATTTTATAGCCATACTGGCTGTGGTGTGTATTCCAATATTCGGCATGTAATAGGGGAAGGCTGTTATCGATGGTCCACCTACACAAAACGTGAAATAAAATTCACAGATATTGTAATAAATATTTTATGTTCACTGTAACTTGAACATTATCTTTTGCATTTCACTATGATAGACACAAAGTAGTAAACATTCAGCGTTCATCTAAATACGTGTCAGTACATTTCATATTTTTCTATTTTAGGAGTTTTTTAGCATCTGAAACCGAATAACGTGTTTAGAAACCAAGGAGGCTAAAAGTAGAAATGTCGCCATAAAAGGAAAAAATAAAAAAAGAAACCATGTGACTGATTATCGAAACACTTACAAGCTATTGGAAAACATATAATGAAAACCATTACTTAAATGTTATTCGTATAGTACTAAGATTAGACGAAATTCGAGGTAGCTCATTCAAGCCAAGTCGCACTGCATCACTTAATAAAACGTACTATCCGTCTATATCAAGCAACATCATATTGCGAATATGACAAAATTATGAGAATCGCTTGTGCTTCCCAATGATGGCTGAAGAAATTTTTAGCACTACTGCTATGTCAGTACTACGTTTCAATCATTAATACTAGTCAATTACAACATAGTGCAAATCATACATTTTTTCGCTGTTTCTTTGTGTCTTCGTGGAACAAGATGGCGAATCTTTGGCAACACGGGGTACACTTAATGACAGCTGGAATGCACCTATTGTCAGTATCCACAGAGAAATCGAACACGCCTGTCATTTCGGCCCATCGATAGAAAACCTTCCCCTAACTGTACTTCACGAATTTACAAACAGTGGACAACAAAAATTCAGATTTACAATGTTGGAAGGAGGACTGCTTTTTGTAACCCGCGACACATGCCAAGATTAAAAGCTACTGCACTAACATTTATTTGTATTCGTGTCAAATGTTTCTGTATTGCCTTTTTTGCCTTAAGGTGTCATATCTCGAAAATGTTGCATTGTTAAAATAGGTCCACCGCACAAAAAGATCCTAACCTACAGAAACTGGAGATTAATTCCACACCTTGTCAGTTATAACCAGTTTCAAACCCGCCAGGGAATTGCGCTGTCAGTGAATGCAGGACCATCTCCACTAGTTACAGAGCGAATATTGGGAATGGAATTGCACGCAATGGACATTTGGAGAGTACCTCACAAAAGGCTATCGTTCGTAGCGGCACAAAAAGCTGGACCTATTCAATGGACGAAATAACACAGAAACCGGGCAGTAGCTCACGGGATGCGCGCAGTGTGGTCCGCCGAGTGACGATTTTGCTTCTTTTTAAATGAAGCGAGGTGTGAGCGCAACGACGACTCAATGAGGCGTTTAACGCGCAGTTTGTGAAGGTGTAATTGACGCTGCAGGCGGTTCTGTGATGACTTTTTGTGTTGTTTTTCGAATCATAACTTCGGCTCAATCACTTAGGTTACGGTGAATATTAATCGGGATATTTATTTCAATATTGACAGAGAGCAACTGCTGCCCTTTCGTCTACAGCTTTAATATGAATATTTTCGTCCTCGACAACAGCACGGTTTGAGGTAACAGCGGTCATGCGAGATACAGCTGGCCCTCTTTGTGCATGATATACAACAGGCTCTAGGTACCGGCTCCCAGGTTGATGCCATATTTCTCGACATTCGAAAGGCGTTCGACTCAGTTCCGCACTGTCGCTTGCTCCAAAAAGTACGGGCTTACGGCCTATCCGATGACATATGCGGTTGGATAGATAGTTTTCTAACAGACAGGGAGTAGTATGCCGTCCTGAACGGGGTCACTTCAACAGAAGCAAGCGTAACTTCAGGTGTGCCCCAGGGCAGTGTAATAGGTCCGCTGCTTTTTACGATTTATATTAACGATCTGGTTGATGGTATTGACAGCGACATTAGACTGTTTGCCGATGATGCTATAGTCTACAGGAAAGTAGTATCACACGAAAGTTGTGAACAAATCAATGAGGATTTGCAGAAAATAAATGCGTGGTGTAATGACTGACAGTTATCTCTCAATATTAGTAAATGTAAACTACTGCGTATAACAAGGCGAAAATCCCCATTAATGTAAGAGTACAAAATAAATACCCAGTCTTTGGAAGCGGTAACATCTGTCAAGCATCTGGGTGTGACTATTCGAAATGATCTCAAATGGAATGATCAGATTACACACGTAATCTAGCCATCTATCACAAAGCGAAAAAAGTGGTCTTTACGTGCTATACGAATATGTAATAAAAATGGGGGTTCCTATTTAAAAAACGCAGTTGATATCCGTTTGACCTATGGCAGCGCCATCTAGCGGGCCATCCATAGCGCCATCTGGTTTCCCCCTTCAAGTTAGACGAGTTTAGTTCTTTGTAGTTTTTTCGTTTGATGCTTATTTCCTGAGATATTTGGCCCGGTCGCTATCAATGGACCGCCCTGTATATTAGGCAATTTGCACCTGAAGATGATCCATGGAGTCCGAAACTCATCGTGTAATTTAATTGAACACGAAAAAAATTATGACTGAAGGCGTTTTTGTTCAGACTTCTTCTTCTTCTTGTGTTGTGGCCTCTGTAGGACCACGGGTAGCCCCTTCGTGGACTGCATTTTCCTCTTCTTCTCCCAGAACATTCTTCCTCTCCTTCTCTCCCGCTCTTCTTCCGAGATCTTCAGTTTCCGTTTCTCCTGCAGGCTCCACTGGTGACACCCTAATCTTTTCCTCTATTCTTCTCTGTCATTGATCTCCGGCATATTGGTCGGTGTATATTTGTTCCTCCAATTTTCCTTTCCTTCGACCTTGATCCCCAATTCCAACTAGTCCTTCCGAAGTTCAACAACCCACTTGGTCCCTGTCTTTCCCCTTGTCCTCCCTGTTGTTTCCCACACTCTCTTCGTCATTCTGTCCATACTCATCCTAACTACATGTCCAGCAAACCTTGCCCTTTTGAGTCTGATTTCCCTGCATATTGTTCTCATGTTCCGGTACAATTCTTCCCTAGGTCTTCGCATCCACCTCTCTCCACCTCTTTTGGGACCTAGTATTTTTCTCTCTTCTTTCTCTAGTTGTTCTGCCCCATTTCTTCCTAGTGTCATCGTCTCAGCAGCATATAATACTGCATTCCTCACCGTTGCCTTGTAGTGGCGTGACTTTGCCTCTGTGGATATTCTTCTTATTGTATATGCCTCTCGTCATGCAGAAGGCTGACCTCATCTTCTTTATCCTCTCTGTTATTCCCTCCTTGCTCCTGTTATAAATTCTCCCAGATATTTAAATTTGTCCACCATTTGCACAGTGCCTTCCGGTGTTTCCCAGTCTGCAGTGGTATTTAATGACTTCGTCTTGTTATAGGCGATCCTGAGTCCCATTTGCGTCTTCTTCCATCTCACTTACTATTTCTATGTCATCTGCAAAGGCTAGGCAGTCCACTTGAGCCCTGTTGTCCTTTTTGTCCCCCACATGGGTCTTTGGTATACCCATTTCCTCGTTTATTGCTCTCCACTGCCTGATCACTTCGTCCAGTGCTATAGTGAACAACAATGGCGACAATCCATCTCCCTGTTTAACACCAGTCTTGATCTGAAATTCTTCTGACAGTGCTCCTCTGAATTTCACCCTTGCTTTTGTGTCTGTCAGAATTTCTTTTATGAGTTCTTGTGTAGTTCCATCAAGTCCTCTCTTCTTCAGGATCCTAACAAGAGTCTGTCTGTCGATGGAGTCATATGCCTTTGTGAAGTCCACGAAGGTTACTGCTGTCTTTTTGTTCAGACGTCCTGTGTGTTGAATACAGTGACTTTCACGTCTACAAAAAACAGACAAAATTAAGAATATCTTGTGAACGAAAAAAGTCAGTAACAGCTTAGCAATTAAAAAATCGAGTGCAGGGACAACTATCCGTGTTGCAGAGTGCACTGACTCACTCCTCCACGGCAGAGTAAGCCCGGCCGGCGCCGTGGGCGGAAGTCAAGGGCCAGGGGTGGCGGCGTGACGTGACGAACGCATTCTGCGCGGCCGCGGTCGCCGTCGCCGATAGTATGCACATGGCACCGCGCCGACCCGTCCGTGTCTCTTGACCCGCTTTCACTGAGCCATTAGCCTCTGGCGAGCTCTACAAATCCCCGCCAAACCGCTCGTCCGATCCGCTGTTCACGGGGTTGTGCACAATCGGCGCTGCCGCAAAGGACTTAGCAACTGCTAATTGGCATTCGATAGTACAGCACAGAGATCTTACCTTGACACTGATGAACAATATTGTTTCGAACCGAGCGAGGTGGCACGGTGGTTACGGAACTGGACTGTTATTCGAGAGGAACGAGGGACAAATATCAGTCAGCCGTCACATTTGGATTTTTCGTAGTTTCCCTTGATAACTGAAGCTACATCTATACTTCTCACGTCACAGCGCGTGGCGGAGTGTACTCCCCGTACAACTGTCATTCCCTCTTCCGCCCGATTTCCTATTTTATTCTGGAATGGCGTTTTGGAACGACAACTGTCGAAAAACCTATGATATTTTTCCTCCCGTCATAGTCATTTCTCGACAGACACTCAAGCGCCGGCCGGCCGCGCTGACCGAGCGGTTCTAGGCGCTTCAGTCTGGATCCGCGTGACCGCTACGGTCGCAGGTTCGAATCCTGCCTCGGGTATGGATGTTTGTGATGTCCTTAGGTTAGTTAGGTTTAAGTAGTTCTAAGTTATAGGGTACTGATGACCACAGATGTCAAGTCCCATAGTGCTCAGAGCCATTTGAACCATTTGAACTCAAGCGCCAAACAAACTGGTATAGGCATGCGTATTCAAATAGGGAGATACGTAAACAGGCAGAATAGCGCGCTATGGTCGGCAACGCCTACATGAGAGACCGAGTGTCAGGTGCAGTTATTAGATAGGTTACTGCTGCTACTGTGGCAGATTATCAAGATTTAAGTGAGTCTGAACGTCGTGTTATAGTCGGTGCGCGATCGATGGGACATAGCATCTACACTACTGGCCATTAAAATTGCTACACCAAGAAGAAATGCAGATGATAAACGGGTATTCATTGGACAAATATATTATACTAGAACTGACATGTGATTACATTTTCATGCAACTTGGGTGCATAGATCCTGAGGAATCAGTACCCAGAACTACCACCTCTGGCCGTAATAATGGCCTTGATACGCCTGGGCATTGAGTTAAACAGAGCTTGGATGGTGTGTACAGGTACAGCTGCCCATGCAGCTTCAACACGATACCACAGTTCATCAAGAGTAGTAACTGGCGTATTGTGACAAGCCAGTTGCTCGGCCACCGTTGACCAGACGTTTTCAATTGGTGAGAGATCTGGAGAATGTGCTGGCCAGGGCAGCAGTCGAACATTTTCTGTATGCAGAAAGGCCCGTGCAGGACCTGCAACATGTGGTCGTGCATTATCCTGCTGAAAGGTAGGGTTTCGCAGGGATCGAATGAAGGGTAGAGCCACGGGTCGTAACACATCTGAAATGTAACGTCCACTGTTCAAAGTGCCGTCAACGCGACCAAGAGGTGACCGAGACGTGTAACCAATGGCACCCCATAGCATCACGCCGGGTGATACGCCAGTATGGCGATGACGAATACACGCTTCCAATGTGCGTTCACCGCCATGTCGCCAAACACGTATGCGACCATCATGATGCTGTAAACAGAACCTGGATTCATCCGAAAAAATGACGTTTTGCAATTCGTGCACCCAGGTTCGTCGTTGAGTACACCATCGCACGCGCTCCAGTCTGTGATGCAGCGTCAAGGGTAACCGCAGCCATGGTCTCCGAGCTGATAGTCCAAGCTGCTGCAAACGTCGTCGAACTGTTCGTGCAGATGGTTGTTGTCTTGCAAACATCCCCATGTGTTGACTCAGGGATCGAGACGTGGCTGCACGATCCGTTACAACAATGCGGATAAGATGCCTGTCATGTCGACTGCTAGTGATACGAGGCCGTTGGGATCCAGCACGGCGTTCCGTATTACCCTCCTGAACCCACCGATTCCATATTCTGCTAGCAGTCATTGCAACTCGACCATCGCGAGCAGCAATGTCGCTATACGATAAACCACAATCACGATAGACTACAATCCGACCTTTATCCAAGTCGGAAACGTAATGGTACGAAAAAATGGTTCAAATGGTTCTCAGCACTATGGGACTTAACATCTATGGTCATCAGTCCCCTAGAACTTAGAACTACTTAAACCTAACTAACCTAAGGACAACACACAACACCCAGTCATCACGAGGCAGAGAAAATCCCTGACCCCGCCGGGAATTGGACCCGGGAACCCGGGCGTGGGAAGCGAGAACGCTTCCGCACGGCCACGAGCTGCGGACGTGATGGTACGCATTTCTCCTCCTTACACGAGGCATCACAACAACGTTTCACCAGCCAACGCCGCTCAACTGCTATTTGTGTATGAGAAATCGGTTGAAAACTTTCCTGATGTCAGCACATTGTAGGTGTCGCCACCGGCGCCAACCTTGTGTGAATGGTCTGAAAAGCTAATCATTTGCATATCGCAGCATCTTCTTCCTGTCGGTTACATTTCGCGTCTGTAGCAGGTCATCTTCGCGGTGTAGCAATTTTAATGGCCAGTGTATGAAGTAGCGATGAAGTGGGGCTTTTCCCGGACGACCATTTCACAAGTTTACCGTGAATATCAGGAATCCGGTAAAACATCGAACCTCCGACATCGCTGCGGCCGGAAAAGGATCCTGTAGGAACAGGACCAATGTCGACTGGAGAGAATCGTTCAACGTGACAGAAGTGCAACCCTTCCGCAGATCGCTGCAGATTTCAGTGCTGGACCACCAACAAGTGTCAGCGTGTAAACTATTCAACGAAACATCACCGATATGGGCTTTCGGAGCAGAAGGGCGACTCGCTTACCCTTGATGACTGCACGACACAAAGCTTTACGCCTCGCCTGGGCCTGTCAACACCGACGTTGGAGTGGTGATGACTGGAAACATGTTGCCTGGTGGTACGAGTCTCGTTTCAAATTGTATCGATTGGATGGGCGTGTAGGGGTATGCAGACAACCTCATGAATTCATGTACCCTGCATGTCAGCAGGGGACTATTCAAGCTAGTGGAGGCTCAGTAATTCTGTGGGACGTGTGCAGGTGGATTGATATGTGACACTTGATACGTCTAGATACGAATCTGACAGACACGTATGTAAGCGTCCTGTCTGATCACCTGCATCCATACATGTCCATTGTGCATCCCGACAGGCCGGCCGCGGTGGCCGAGCGGTTCTAGGTGCTTCAGTCCGGAACCGCGCGACTGCTACGGTCGCAGGTTCGAATCTTCCCTCGGGCATGGATGTGTGTGATGTCCTTAGGTTAGTTAGGTTTAAGTAGTTCTAAGTTCTAGGGGACTGATGACCTCAGATGTTAAGTCCCATAGTGCTCAGAGCCATTTGAACCATTTGCATCCCGACGGACTTGGGCAATTCCAGCAGGACAATGCGACACCCCACACGTCCAGAATTTGCTACAGAGTGGCGCCAGGAACACTCTTCTGAGTTTAAACACGTCCGTTGGCCACCAAACTCCCATGACATGAACATTATTAAGGATATCCGAGATTCCTCACAACATGCTGTTCAGAAGAGATCTCTACCCCCTCATATTATTACGGATTTATGGATGGCCCTGCATGCAGAATTCATGGTGTCAGTTCCCTCCAGCACTACTTCAGACATTCTTCGTACATCCATATTTAAACTGGATGAACGTGGGACACAGCTGGTATAATTTTTTTATTAAAAATTAAATTCCTCCTGCTGTACTTAAGATTTTATATTTACTTCGCTACTAGTTTCGGCGTTGCGTCAACGCCATCTTCAGGCCCGTACACTTCGCTGAAATCAGTTGTGTGTGGCTCAGTCTAGAAGTCCGCGGTGAGACCAACACGTTCTCCTCTTGACCAAACAAGCTGCTTTATTCCATAGCAAGAACGAGTCTATAGCAAATCAATCAGTCTACTTTTCTTCCATAGTTACCTTAGTTGTCGTGCAGAATTTGAACACTGATAAAACCGAAAGTCTTGCTGTAGAGCGGTATTTTATTCCCAAGCAGTAAGATATTCAGAAGTTCCAGAATCTGATTAATAACGAATTGCGGATCTTTTAAGTAGAAGACAAAATAATCTACGAATCACTCTTTTACCACATTTAGAAAATTATTCATACATATTGAAATAATTCATCAGTAGTCATTTGATATTCACTACTAACTACTGGATAAAGGTCTGTTCTAGACCGTTTCATGCATTAGTTTTCAGCCATACGAATCCACTTGCCTTCTGCAGGTTCTCTAATGACGTCCGTTCTCAACTTCTGTTAGGTTGTCGGGAATGTAGCAAAATACTTCCTTGGCGCATCTACTCTCCACTGACCTGGCTATACGTCCCGCCCATTTCCACTTTATTTTCGTTACCGTCATAATTACGACTTCCACTACAGTATGTTCCCTAACAAATTTGTTTTCGTGTCTCTCGTAGTAACCCAACATCGATTTCTATACTGTTTTCTGGGACACCTTCGGTTTTTTAATGCTTTCGCATTAAAAGTTCATACCCCATTGCCATAACTAAAAATTGGTAGTACACACTGATCATAAAATTTAGTTTCCGGACACGCTGGAATTTCTTTTGTTACGCAATTTTGTTTCCCAAAAAGCTCAACACATTTTTGGGCTTCTGTTTGTTTATTTTCCTGTTCATGCCGTTATTTTCTTAAAATGTTCTGAATTAAAAAACTCGTGCACTAGTTACATGACTCCATTCTTGATCTATACAAGTTTGTTTTCGATACGTTAGTTATATATTAATTACGTCTTACTTTAATATTTGTTTTGTAAATAAAACTGCCTTTCCTTGCTGGAACTGTAATTTATTTTTCCCAGACGCGTTTCGTTGTTTTTTTTTTTTTTCCTCCTTTCTCAAAGGCATTTTCAGTGGGCTCTAGACCATTACAGTTTTGTTTTGGTATGTATTATTTTTAGATTATCAAACAGGTCACGTCGCGTTTTTTTTATGTAAACAAGAAATTACTTAGTTTGTTGGCATCCGCGTTTCCTCTTACCTGGTCTGGAGGTCGCACTACCACTTAGTTTCCGAAACAGATGAGAGGTAACGCAGATGCCAACAAACTGTAAGTAATTACTTATTTACATAAAAAAATAGACGTGAACTGTTTGATGACCTAAAAAACACATAGCAAAACAAAACTGTATCGTTCTAAATCCCATGAAGATGTCTAAAAGAAACACATCTAGGAGAAATAAATTACAGTTGCAGCAATAAAAGGCGGTTTTATTTATAATACAAATATTTCTGTGCCTGTTGCGTAGGATGGCTATGCAGACAAACTTGTCTTACATTAATTGATTTCAAAGTCTACGTTCAAAATTGTTCTCCAAAGTTCTTCCATTCGTTGTCAAGGTTTATCTCTACTAAAGGCAAGAAATATAATTCCATCAACAAAACGGAGTTCAGATATAAACTACTTACCTGCAGACCTTTTTCGCTTTCCATGATGAAGGATCTGATATGTACTTCATATCTGCTGAAAATAATTTTGACGACATTTAATAGAAATGGTTAATAGTGCGAAAAAGATTAAATGGTGTTACTGCGGCTGCATGGTGTCAAATTATTTCATTGGGGGAATTTTATTTATTTACGAGTGGAGGAGAGGTGCATCATTCTATTCTGTTGATTGTACCTACCACCATTTATACTAACAGTCGTTATCGTTCGGGTAGCAGACACAATATATGAATGTGTTCCGCCGCAGCCATAGAACACAATGACCCATCTCTCGGTCTGTAATGGAAACAAGATAGCCTGTCATTCTATATAACAGCGGTGCGCCAGGCGCCTCCGTAGCAGGAGGAAAAACTTGTCTCGCCAGTCGGAAGGAACCTTTCAGGGGTTTCTCCTGTGCAGCCTGCAAGGTTCTCACACTCTGTAAAAAGGCCAAGGTGCGCTTGCCTAACAATGAGCCTAGGCTGACCTGAATGAAATGCTGAACGCAGAGCAGCCGGCAAACGGTCGTGACGAGGTGGGAGCGAGAGGTTCTTTGCAGGCGGTGGGGTGCGCGTGTCGGCTTCAAAGGACGAGGGAGGACGCCGGTTTCGAACGCAGGAGAGCAAGCTTCGCTGGCAAATTTCTCCTCAAATATATATTTCTTCTCTTGCTGAAATTAAAACTCGTCATTTTTATTTATTTTTATTCGTTCTTTCCACAGTGCCCGTGCCAGAAGTATCTGCAGCGTGGATCTCTAAGAAATGTCTTTTTCGCTGCGTGTTTACGAATTGTATAACCTCTGTTCTGTGTTTTTCCATTATGTAACAGTTTTTCTTTTTTTTTTTTTTTGCCGTTGGGTATAGTGAGAAAACGTGTTTGGCGCAGTGGGGCAACCGATGCGTTGGATGACTTCCACTACGCTCGAAATTGTGAATAATACTTTAAACCGAAGTCAGCAGTTAATCTCTTGTAGTAAACAGCAAGAGCTCTCATCGAGTAAAACTGAAGTGATATCAGGTGTTCCCCAGGGAAGCGTCCTGGGACCTCTGCTGTTCCTGGTCGATATAAATGACCTGGGTGACAATCTGAGCAGTTCTTAGGTTGTTCGCAGATGATGCTGTAATTTACCGTCTAGTAAGGTCATCCGGAGACCAGTATCAGTTGCAAAGCGATTTAGAAAAGATTGCTGTATGGTGTGGCAGGTGGCAGTTGACGCTAAATAACGAAAAGTGTGAGGTGATCCACATGAGTTCCAAAAGAAATCCGTTGGAATTCGATTACTCGATAAATAGTACAATTCTCAAGGCTGTCAATTCAACTAAGTACCTGGGTGTTAAAATTACGAACAACTTCAGTTGGAAAGACCACATAGATAATATTGTGGGGAAGGCGAGCCAAAGGTTGCATTTCATTGGCAGGACACTTACAAGATGCAACAAGTCCACTAAAGAGACAGCTTACACTACACTCGTTCGTCCTCTGTTAGAATATTGCTGCACGGTGTAGGACCCTTACCAGGTGGGATTGACGGAGGACATCGAAAGGGTGCAAAAAAGGGCAGCTCGTTTTGTATTATCACGTAATAGGGGAGAGAGTGTGGCAGATATGATACGCGAATTGGGATGGAAGTCATTAAAGCAAAGACGTTTTTCGTCGCGGCGAGATCTATTTACGAAATTTCAGTCACCAACTTTCTCTTCCGAATGCGAAAATATTTTTTTGAGCCCAACCTACATAGGTAGGAATGATCATCAAAATAAAATAGAGAAATCAGAGCTCGAACAGAAAGGTTTAGGTGTTCGTTTTTCCCGCGCGCTGTTCGGGAGTGGAATGGTAGAGAGATAGTATGATTGTGGGTCGATGAACCCTCTGCCAAGCACTTAAATGTGAATTGCAGAGTAATCATGTAGATGTAGAACTGTCAGATTTACTATATAGTGTGCCCATAGGGAATCACTTTCGAAAAGGTGAATGACTTATTAACAGCAAAAAGAATTCAGATACAATTAAGAGATTCACCAAAAGTTTTCTCTGGAGTGAATTTTTATATGGCAGCGAATTATGGACAATCAAAAAGAAAGAAGAAAAATACTTGTATAATTCTGAAATTTAGTTGTGGAAAAAAATACTAAAAGTTAAATGAACTGACAGAATTACAAATGAGGAAGTACTTCTAAGAAAAGGAGAGGAAGAGAACCTAGTGGAAATTAGGAGAATGAGGAAAACGTTTGGCTGTGACATATACAGGGCGTAACTGGTATTAAGTGCACGTATTTTAAATGCCATTCCTTAATATGTACACACATAATTGTGTTCGTTTTTTTTTTTTTTTTTTTTTTTTTTTTCTGCGTTGAACAGTCTTCTACGAACACGTCACAAACTTAACGACCTGGTGTTTTCTGCAGGGTCATACTTCACCTCTAAGTGGACTATACGTGTCAGTATAGACTAACCATTTTCCCTTCACGCGTCTACACTTCAGCGCCTGACCTGCTGCCCAGGGAAAAATAATAGCTAATAGCTAGCTCTTGTAACGTATACTTTGAGGTACTAACCACCCTAAAATCACACGACTTGTAATGGCTGTAACTATCAGTCTCAAAATTGCGTAAATGCTGATTTAATGTTGTTCAGTATACCGTCGTCAGTCACTAATAGAAATATTTGTACTCATACCCGTTACACCCTGTATTGCGAAGAAATTACCTGCAACGAAAGGTCATTGAAGGAAAGCTTACAAGGAAGAGAAGAAAAGGAATTAGAAGGCTGAATGACATAAAGGACGAAAATACCAGCACATGAAGGAAGAATCACAGGAGAACAGGAAGTGGAGACATTCCAATCTGAGACCGATGACCTCGCTGTTTGGTCTCTTCCCCCAAACAATCCAATCCAAATCCATTCCAATCTATAACTATCGTGAGCCGGCCGCGGTGGCCGTGCAGTTCTGGCGCTGCAGTCCGGAACCGCGGGACTGCTACGGTCGCAGGTTCGAATCCTGCCTCGGGCATGGGTGTGTGTGATGTCCTTAGGTTAGTTAGGTTTAAGTTCTAAGTTCTAGGGGACTTATGACCTAAGATGTTGAGTCCCATAGTGCTCAGAGCCATTTTTTTTATAACTATCGTGAGACAGACATACCAAAGAAGAAGAAATATGCCAGTGACGAGGCTACTGCTCACACGTAAGCTGCGTTTTACACCATCCTGGAATAAGTATTGTCACGTCATAGCCACAATAAAGTCCAAATCCGAAAGCAGAGTCGACATTGAAGTATAAAAGTGCTGAAAGCTCGTTTTACTACGAACACCAACGTGCAGGCAAAATATTCCAGAAATGATAAATACTAAATAACAACTAATTTTTCGTTGTTTGGTTTGAAACAGCCAGCCGCAGCGCGTCAGACAGACGCTAACCGATACACTACATTGCACGCAATATTGTTCGCGGCGGTATTGCGCCATGATATGAGTATGCACTACACAACCAACGCATATTCCTCGTCCGTAGGGTTTGCGGTTTTTTTTCCCTCAATAGGTTCACGCAGCTCGTAAGCGCTTGGAAAGAACCGACGAAGGCAGCTGATAAATCTTCATGAACTACTCGTTTCGAGGTTGTGCGGTAGCGTTCTCGCTTCCCACGCCCGGGTTCGATTCCCGGCGGGGTCAGGGATTTTCTCTGCCTCGTGATGGCTGGGTGTTGTGTGATGTCCTTAGGTTAGTTAGGTTTACGTAGTTCTAAGTTCTAGGGGACTGATGACCATAGATGTTAAGTCCCATAGTGCTTAGAGCCATTTTTGAACTCGTTTCGATCCTCTGATTATTATTTAGAACAGTCTTATGGCAACGTTCTTACCGTCGTGTCAAATTGTGCTTTCGTGGAAAACTCGCTTGCCGAAGTTAGCGCACGTTACGCGAGCTTCGTCTAAATGCAACGACTGGGGAAAATGAATAGCCCCATAAAAATTGTGCACTACTTTACCTATGTCCGCGCACATCAGTAGCTATTAAACTGCTATCTTGCTTTTGTAACATACTCGCGTAAATATGTCTCGAAATTTCGTAACCGACTCGGCGTGTTCTAAATTAACGCGAAAGCTGTCGAAATAACCCTGTCAGTGATCTGCTTAGTTTTGTGAATTAGTCTGTTGAAACTATACACTATTAGCTGACGAAAATGTCTCAAAAACCTCTGAAGAGACGGTTCCAGAAGGAAGATGCAGAATGTCAGATTCTCCAGAGTAACTGACGTTACTTTGTACGCGTAAATTTTGCATCAGAATTTGGTAGGGTACATAAATACAGGATGTGCCATTGGGAGTACGTTGGTGTTAGACGACAAATCCAATTGCTCGGACCAATCATTGATGAAATCTCCTCGGGTTACTAGCCGAGTCTTGTCGCAACGTTTCGTCAAGTTTCCTACTCATAATTTTCAGGCGTAATGTCGGGTTTCGCCAAAAAGGCACTGGAAATGAGTACATGACGGTCTTATCACCCGGGACAGCGGCTTCCAATTGAGCTCAGCATGAGATGTGGCGTTAGGAAAAATACGTCCGGAGCGCCCCGATGTGAAAACGGTGGAGGCAGCGGGCGAAATTGGAAACACCTCGAGTCGACGCGTACCCCCCCCCCCCCCCCCAACTATCTTTCGCCCACGGCAACTCGTCGAAACGTTGCGACAACACACTGCCACAACTCAGCTGATAACCCGAAAACATTTCATCATAGAAATTCGCCGGGAAAGTCTGCATTACATTATTACTGGACAATTTGTCATATATTTGCAGATTGGTTTTAATCTGTACGACATGAAGATGCACTTTTTCTATGACGTCTGTATGTATACAAGTAATCCTGCCCATTTTTCAAATGGTTCAAATGGCTCTGAGCACTATGGGACTTAACATCTGAGATCATAAGTCCCCTGGAACTTAGAACTACTTAAACCTAATTAACCTAAGGACATCACACACATCCATGCCCGAGGCAGGATTCGAACCTGCGACCGTAGTGATTTCGCGGTTCCAGGCGGTAGCGCCTAGAACCGCTCGGCCACACCGGCCGGCGCCCATTTTTCACGTCTTAATGTTGGTAATAGGTGTATCCGGAAACATGTTCCAGTGTTGATAAATAAAACACTGGTGTTTTTGAATATGTTGTTCAAGAAATGCCATACCACTTCCCGGCCAAGAACGTTTCTTTCGCCCTCCTACTCCCACCCACATAACCAGTTCGCCACGACGACCTTACGATGGTTCGCTCGCAAATGTACGTTCCTACTTTCTCTTCCCTTCCTCCCGAAGAGAATACATCGATCGTCAACCTTGACACAAAGCCCCGACTTGGCTGAGAACAAAACGCGGCTCCATTCGTGCGCTTCCATCCACGATGTGCCTCCGCCCATTGTCTTCCTGCGGCACGATATAGAGCTGTTAATTGATCACACGTAGACCTATGCGCATAGAGGCCGCATTCAAGTTGGCGAATGCTGTCAGTTTGTGTTGAACCCGTCCGTCTGTTGTGATGCGCATAGCTCATTCCAGTACATTTACATTCTAACAATGGTTCAGACGTCTGCTGTCAAGAGATGAAGATCGCTTCTGGCTGTGTTTGCTTGCGGACGGCCTTCTGCGGACTCTTCCCATAGTCTGAAAACGAATCTATATAGAAGCGAACTCATTCTATCCGATAGTTTTGTGATAGCAGCAGCAGCTTCGTCCTCTGGGTGACTATTTTGCGTATTCTCGGAATGACTCAAAAATTCCGACAAAACACGCAGCATGCATCCGTAAGTGAATTCTCGTACTGAACATGACATGCCCAAGCACTCATTCGTTACCACGATCGATCTGTGCCCGGAAATGGGTAACGGATTAAAATCATTTTTCTCAAACATCGCTGAATCTACAAATATACAGCCTGACAAAAATGTGGAGCATGTATAAGGGAGGAAGAAACGAAATGAAACGTCACGAGTTGAGAGGGTATGTCAATGTTGTTTCGGCGATTACAAAATCGAATCAAATTTACAAAGAACCTAGCAGTTTGAGCCCACATATCAGTATGTCGTTGCACCTCACTTAAATCTTGATAACCTGCCATTGTAGCAGCAGTAACCGATCTAACAACTGAGCCAGACACTTGTCTTATATACGGGTTGCCGTCCGCAACGCCATATTCTGCCTGTTTGAGCATCACGGGGAGTCTTACTGTTTAAATGTGTTCCAAAATGGGTCACCCACCATATTACTTGTTCCTATATACTCTGAAGCGCCAAAGAAACTGGTATAGGCATACGTATTAAATACAGAGATATGTAAACAGGCAGAATATGGCGTTGCGGACGGCAACGCGTATATAAGACAAGTGTCTGCCGCAGTTGTTAGATCGGTTACTGCTGCTACAATGGCAGGTTATCAAGATTTAAGTGAGTTTCAACGTGGTGTTATAGTCGGCGCACGAGCGGTGGAACACAGCATCTCCGAGGTTGCGATGAAGTGCGGATTATCCCGTACGACCATTTCACAAGTGCACCGTGAATATCAGAGTCCGGTAAAATGTCAAAGCTCCGGCAGCGCTGCGGCCGGAAAATGATCCTGCAAGAACGGGACCAACGACGACTCAAGAGAATCGTTCAGCGTCACAGAAGTGCAACCCTTCGGCAAAGTGCTGCAGATTTCACTGCTGGACCATCAGCAAGTGTCAGCGTGCGAACCATTCGACGAAACAACATCGATATGGGCTTGCGGAGCCAAAGGCCCCCTCGTGTAGACTTCATGACTGCACGACACATAGCTTTATGCCACGCCTGGGCCCGTCAGCACCGACATTGGACTGTTTATGACTAGAAACATGCTGCCTGGTCGGAGAGTCTTGTTTCAAATTGTATCGAGCGGATGGACGTGTGCGGGTGTGGAGACAACCTCAGGAATCCAAGAACCTTGCATGTCAGCAGGGGACTGTTCAAGCTGGTGGAGGCTCTCTAATGGTGTGGGGCGTGTGCAGTTGGAGTGATATGGGATCCCTGATACGTCTAGATACGACTCTGACATGTAACACATACGTAAGCATCGTGTCTGATCACCTGCATCCATCCATGTCCACTACGGACTTTGGCAATTCCAGCAGGACAATGCGATACCCCACACGTCCAGAATTGCTACAGATTGGCTCCAGGAACATTCTTCTGAGTTTAAACACTTCCGCTGCCCACCAAACTACCCAGACATGAACATTATTGAGCATATCTGGGATGCCTTACAACATGCTGTTCAAAAGAGATATCTACCCCCTCATATTCTTCCGGATTTATGGACAGTCTTGCAGGATTCATGGTGTCTCTTCCCTCCAGCTCTACTTCTGACATTAGTCGAGTCCATGTCACGACGTGTTACGGCACTTCTGCGTGGTCGCGGGCCCTACACGACATTAGGCTAGTGTACCAGTTTCTTTGGCTCTCGCGAAATAAGCACGGCGGTAAAAAGGAGAACCACGAACTCATTCAGGTGTTTACCGACAATCGTCTTCCCCGCGCACAATTCGTAAATTTTCCTCTGACACCGAACGGCTAAAACGGTGCAAAGTGCACGATCCCAGTTGCAGGCTGGCTGTCTGACGGCTTCCAGGGGCAACAAAAATTTGATTTTCAATATTTCATACAATTATTGAATGAATTTAAAAATTAAAAATGCTATCATAATCTATTCATTAAGAAGTATAGTCTTACCTTAAAGTTTTAGCACAGTAAGTCAGGTTTTAAAGGTATAATTTCTGTATATGTCAGGCAGCGTAACCCACGGCGTGCAAATCAGCCGGGCTGAATTCATCCAGTATTTGAAAATGACTACACTTAGCGACTTCCAACAAACTTTACTCATAATGTCAAACGTTTTTGAAATTTTTTTCTCTGACACTACCCACAAAATAATGAAAGGAAAACAGTTTATTGCTTACTATCACATATACCACTGAATTTGCCTGCAAAATTGTATCTTTTTACGACACACAGTTCGATGGATATGACGTTTTATCCATGAGACTTACAAGGGTAGGCCACGACGTTTGGAACGCGGATTTACTGCAAACTTCGTACGCTCGTAGTACTACATTAGGACAACAAAATGTGTAAGCAGTAGTGCGTACTTCTCTAGCATTATTGAGAAAATCACAAGATAATTTCGACCGTCAAATGTCGTCAAATATATATACCAGTGCGTCGCCATTTTGACCAGGAAGCGCCGCCAGCCGAGTGGTTAGCGTTCAAGTCCCGTAATCACTGGGTCGCTGGATCGACTCCCACTAGTCAGTTTTTTTTAATTTCTAACACAGTCATTTTCTTTACTATTTATATTACAATTGATGTAATGGGTAAAATACGTGTAATCGGATGAACTTTTATTAAATTTACAATGTTATTTGGCAGTCTACAAATTTTTACCACAAATAATGTAATATTCAAAATTACCGACTAGTAAACGACCAAACGCAGAAAGTGGTACTGAAAATGTGTGCTTGTCCGTTTCTTCAAAATTGTTCGTATTTAATCGAAAGAGAACGAGAAATTGCTGCTCGTGAAGACGCTATTAAAATACACTCGATACTGCATGACCAATGATCAGCGCCAATATTTGAGGAAATGCTGCGTTATGCACGATTTGCTTCCAAATTATCGGCTGAAAGAGAGGTCTTTGAAAATGTTAACGAGGTTTGTTTTTCCACAGAAAACCTCAAAACATCTTGCGTGTGCGGAAACATAGCATTTATTCAATGCAGCTGGTGCCGTTTAACTTTGTTTTCCATGTTTTTACGAAAAATACCATCCCGCAACTTGTAATCGTAATGTCGAAAGCGACGATTAATTGTACATCTTTCGAAAGCCGTCTGTGCCGGTCAAAACTTGGAGGTAACAAGTCGTTTCGGGCTCCTTCCAGGTATAATGGATTTCTCAAATCACGGACAAGCATAAATTTTCAGTATCACTTTATGCGTTTGGCCGTTTACTAGTCGGTAGTTATGAATATTATATTATTTGTGATAGTAAAAATTTGTAGACTGCCATATAACATTGTAAATTTAATAAAAGTCCATCCGACTATACGTATTTTTCCCATTATAACAACTGTAATATAAATAGCAAAGAAAATGACTGTGTTAGAAATTAAAAAAAAAACTGACTAGCGGGACTCGATCCAGCGACCCAGCGATTACGGGGATTGAACGCTAACCACTTTTTTGTTGATCGTTGTGTTTGGTCGTTGCGGACGTCACATGAGATCTCTCAATTTCGTTTGTTGATCCTTCCACTCAGTTTTTTATTACAGAGGCCTACCAGCTCTCTGACCGAACACGCTGAGCTACCGTGCCGGCTTTTTTTTATCTCATTTTTTTCCTTATTGTTCGTTCTGTTTGTTCGGGGCGGACGTCCCATGATGCTTGTTGAAGTTCCTGGTGGGTACATTAACTACGTTTTTTTATTACAGAGGGCAGCTAACCCTCTGACCGAACACGCCGAGCTACCCCACTTGGCTACCGGCGCTTCCTGGTAAAAATGGCCACGCACTGATATATATATTTGACAATCGAAATTATCTTGTGATTTTCTCAATAACGTTACTGCTTACACATTTTGTTGTCCTAATGGAGTACTACGAGTGTACGAAATTTGCAGTAAATCCGCGTTCCAAACGTCGTGGCCTCCCCTTATTAGATTCTTTAAAGAATCGGGAGTTTACTTGCAGTCTTCTACACTCCTGGAAATTGAAATAAGAACACCGTGAATTCATTGTCCCAGGAAGGGGAAACTTTGACACATTCCTGGGGTCAGATACATCACATGATCACACTGACAGAACCACAGGCACATAGACACAGGCAACAGAGCATGCACAATGTCGGCACTAGTACTGTGTATATCCACCTTTCGCAGCAATGCAGGCTGCTATTCTCCCATGGAGACGATCGTAGAGATGCTGGATGTAGTCCTGTGGAACGGCTTGCCATGCCATTTCCACCTGCCGCCTCAGTTGGACCAGCGTTCGTGCTGGACGTGCAGACCGCGTGAGACGACGCTTCATCCAGTCCCAAACATGCTCAATGGGGGACAGATCCGGAGATCTTGCTGGCCAGGGTAGTTGACTTACACCTTCTAGAGCACGTTGGGTGGCACGGGATACATGCGGACGTGCATTGTCCTGTTGGAACAGCAAGTTCCCTTGCCGGTCTAGGAATGGTAGAACGATGGGTTCGATGACGGTTTGGATGTACCGTGCACTATTCAGTGTCCCCTCGACGATCACCAGTGGTGTACGGCCAGTGTAGGAGATCGCTCCCCACACCATGATGCCGGGTGTTGGTCCTGTGTGCCTCGGTCGTATGCAGTCCTGATTGTGGCGCTCACCTGCACGGCGCCAAACACGCATACGACCATCATTGGCACCAAGGCAGAAGCGACTCTCATCGCTGAAGACGACACGTCTCCATTCGTCCCTCCATTCACGCCTGTCGCGACACCACTGGAGGCGGGCTGCACGATGTTGGGGCGTGAGCGGAAGACGGCCTAACGGTGTGCGGGACCGTAGCCCAGCTTCATGGAGACGGTTGCGAATGGTCCTCGCCGATACCCCAGGAGCAACAGTGTCCCTAATTTGCTGGGAAGTGGCGGTGCGGTCCCCTACGGCACTGTGTAGGATCCTACGGTCTTGGCGTGCATCCGTGCGTCGCTGCGGTCCGGTCCCAGGTCGACGGGCACGTGCACCTTCCGCCGACCACTGGCGACAACATCGATGTACTGTGGAGACCTCACGCCCCATGTGTTGAGCAATTCGGCGGTACGTCCACCCGGCCTCCCGCATGCCCACTATACGCCCTCGCTCAAAGTCCGTCAACTGCACATACGGTTCACGTCCACGCTGTTGCGGCATGCTACCAGTGTTAAAGACTGCGATGGAGCTCCGTATGCCACGGCAAACTGGCTGACACTGACGGCGGCGGTGCACAAATGCTGCGCAGCTAGCGCCATTCGACGGCCAACACCGCGGTTCCTGGTGTGTCCGCTGTGCCGTGCGTGTGATCATTGCTTGTACAGCGCTCTCGCAGTGTCCGGAGCAAGTATGGTGGGTCTGACACACCGGTGTCAATGTGTTCTTTTTTCCATTTGCAGGAGTGTAATTAAGAAGCGATGTATTCCATAGTCAAAGCAATATACATAGCGTCTGAAAATAAGGCACGGAAATTGTACGAAGAATTTGGTAAGATCTAAAACCTTATTTCCAGCTTTCTTCCACCGAGGGAGCCCCTTGGGAAATTCGATACAGTATCGCAAGTTCAACGGCGAGCCACTTTTCCTCCCAGGCAGCACGTTGCTGGCCGGCCGATAACAGGGTGATGCAGTGCCATACATTTAGCGATCCACATCAAACTCCACAACTTAGAAACAGCTGTTATACAATGACTCGCATAACGCATCCGTGTGGCGTAATCTGATACAGTGTGATTCCCACTGACGCTCTGCTGACTGCACTCTGTTCATTAATAGAAATTTCCATCACTTCTGCACAACCAGAGCATTTTCTTCTGTCGTTTTGAATCCTCTTAAGCACTTCACCATTAATGGTTTTTGTGTATATCGTGTTCTTCGTCGTAGAACCTAAAGATGTGAATAACAATTATTACATTTAAATACTTGTGTAAAGTATTTCCGGGGCCATAGTGGTTTCGACTAATCGGTCATTTTAAACAGTCTTATTAAAAAAGTTAATTTATGACTATATACAAGAAAGCAAAGATATTAAATTGATGAACTACAGACGTATGTTGTTAAACTACATGTACACGTATCTTTGTATCTGTAGATATTCTGCCTGCCTGTCTTTCTGTGTGCGAAGGCTGATCTCAGGAACTACTGTCGGGATTTAGATACGGTTTTCACTAATAGGTGGATTAATTCACGCGGAATGGTTGCGAATATAATTTATTACCGCTGCGCCAGAAAAGTCGACCGGCCGTAGATGCTCAGTGGTACCCGTGCGAAGCGAGGCGGATCATTAGTGCCGTTTCATAGTGATAGCACGGAATGCGTCTTGGCTTCAGGCTGCGTCAGAATATGGGGATATGAAGTACTTTATATGACAGAAATAATTGAACTTCGAATATTAGGCCCAGACACTGTCTGTCATTAATCATATTCTTAACTTTCAATTACTATTCACGAACCAAGCAATGATGATACTTTCTAAGGAACATGATAGTATCGCTACTCATTTTGTACAATATATCAGTGGTGGCACGTAAATGAACCTTCAAATCTCTTCACGAACAGTTTGCCGGCTCGAAAAATGAACCCTCCATTCTGTCAGTTCCTTTAGTTTTGTTTTGTAAAACTGACCCGAGAGTCATTGCAAACCACGAGAATTACGTAGCGATCTCCGTGCTCGTACTAGCCTCTCTTTCAGTATTCTCACTACTGACTTCTTCAACTTTCGTAGTCCTGTCTTCCTCAGTTTCGTGTAATATTACGGTATATTGATAATTTTTACTTATGGACCGTCTGACAGCAACTGAATAAAACACAATTTTAGTGCCATACGCGTTTCCCCTTTATTTTCTGCAAGGCATCATCAGTGGCAGGTTGCGTGGACAATTTCTTACGTATTACACTCGTGTTGCATTTTTGGTGGTGTTCTTCTTCTTATGAATGCCAATTTGCGGTTTTTTTCCAACATTCCACAGCACTCTGAACTGAACGGTTGAAACGCTGTGGAATGTGGGGAAAAAACCGCAAATTGGCATTCATAAGAAGAACAACAACACCAAAAATGCAACAGGAGCGTAATATGTAAGAAATTGTCCACGCAACCTGCCACTGATGATGCCTTGCAGAAAATAAAGGCGGAACACGTATGGTACTAAAATTGTTTTATTCAGTTGCTGTCAGACGGTCCATAAGTAAAAATTATCAATATACCGTAATATTCTCACTACTCTTTCCGTATTAGCACCAAATAAAGCAGTCATCAACGTGAAGGTCACATTGCTGTACTGGGCATGGTTATATTTTAGGTGTAGCTATTTTCCTTCGATTTGATATCTGTTTCTTTTTTTCACGATCCGAATTGGAAACCGCAGTGAAAATCAAAAATGTTGTAGTTGCAACATTTGGCTACTCCCTCCAACTTCTGATCTACATTGTTGCTGCTCCAACTTAGGCACTTTTCGTAGCCTGATACCAACTTTCCAGCACCCTCGTCATAGAAGACGGCCGCCAATTCTCTACGCTCTTCTGCAGCTCGTTGTCTGTGCCAAAATGCTGTCCTCGTAGCCAGCAGTTCTTGTGAACAGAGAGATAAAAATCAGAGGTAGCCGAGGGCTGTATGGTGGGTGATAAAACACTGCAATGCTGCAGGAGCGTCTTAAGTGCAGCTGCAGTGTGAGCCCTTCCTTGTCATGAATAAGGGCAATGCCTGATAATAACATTCCTCTTCGCTTGTTCTCGAATCGTCTCATCCACTTGCTGAACAAGACCATTGGTTGACACCGCGTCCTTCTCTGACCACCTGCATCATGGACGCTGAACGTCCTGCCTGAAAGTTCCCACAACATTGCCGCACTTTGCTGTCACGCATGACAGTCGCGTTATGTGGGTTGCATGAAATCAGGCGGAACCCCGTTCCATGAAGAAACACACTTCACACATGGTGGGAGGCTCTATTATTGTAGGCTTCTTTACGCGCTCACTGTGAACTGAGAACTGAAAAATGTGACATGACGCGATCGATGGGTGTACTAGGGACACTGCATAATACATCTGTCCAAAGCTTCACAAGAATTTTTCTGTGGTTTTAAGTTCGCGACCGATCGTAATTAAAAGAAAATTGTCCTCGTATTAAACTGAAATCCGAAGTATGATAAACGTTAATTTTTTCGTCTAAAAACAACCATTGCTAGGGGTGAAAGTCACGTAAACGACAAGAACAGGAAGTTCCTAATAACCAACCAAGAATCAAACCCCAAGCATTAGGATTTGTCGTCTGACAACAACATACTTCCGAGGCCACGTCCTATATTCTTCTACATACGAGTATATAACAGCCCCAAATAAACGTGCTCGAAATAATGCCATTGGGGAATCTGACATTCTGCAGTTTTCTTCCGATACCGTCTCTTCTGAGATTTTTGATAATTTCTCGTCAGCTAATGCTGTATCATTTCAACGCACTAATTCACAAAATTAAGCAGGTCGTTACTAAGAGGGTTATTCCGACAGTTTTCAGTTAGATTAGAAGACGTCGAGATGGTCACGAGTTTTCTAGCGAGATTTACGCGAGAACACTCTTCGACATATTCCATAAACAGTATTGAACATGTAAGACAAATGACATGTAAAACACTATGTTGGGACGATTCTAACATTTTTGATAGATACCAAGAAGTTGTTTCTTTGATAATACCTCCACACCAGTGAAAAAGTGTGTAATACGCAGTCTCCAAAATATATAACACAAAACACAGTATTGCAGCAACCCTCAGAATACATATGCAAAAGTAGCTGTCATCGTTGTGAAAACAGATCAGCATGATGTCGTTGTGCCTCTGTTTAATTGCATTCAGTGATACTATCCACACTGTAGTGTGTGACTGTCAACGTACAACTAACATTGCCGTAAAACAAACCCTAGGCACAACTGAGCAGCACTCAATGCAAGTTTGAGGGCGTAGTTGGAAATTACTGTTGCGGCAACTACCGTATGTAAATCGAACAATTTTGCTTCCAGACACACAGCACATGCGGCCCGGGGGATTTCAGGTTCCCCCTACCCAGGCGATGCGATATTTGAATTTTGAAGCTCCACTGGGCTTTGCCTGTACGACTTCAAATTGGACTGTTGTCGTCTAGAATATTAGTTTTGCGGAACTGTTTGTGGTAATGTTTGCGCGCATGTATGTGTGTGTGTGTGTGTGTGTGTGTGTGTGTGTGTGTGTGTGTGTGTGTGTAAGTGTATTATTAAGTTCAATTTGGGCTTTTCATGAGAAGCTTCGGGGGGGGGGGGGGGGGGGGGGTTCATCGTTCACTGCCTAAATTTTGGATAAGGAAGTGGTAGAAGATTTGTGATATATGTATAATTTTTTGTAAAATTTGATTGACTTATTTTGTATGATGGAGTGGATAGTAGGTTGTCCCAACTTTCCTCTAATGTGTGTGCTGGGAATATATTTACCAGCTCCCATTAAATTGCTGAAGGCTTTATTTAGAAAGGTTTTAAGGCCCGAGAGATTAGTGTGTGACGTCAGTCACACTTCTGAGCCCTACTGGACAACCGGAAATATGATCTGGCTCCAAAGTAACATCTCAAAGCCTACGTGTTTTGGGCCTTAAGTAGAGGATACAATCGAAATAAGAGCGTGCGACGTTTAGTTCTAATATTAACTTTGTGTTTGTTGCAGATAAGTCGCCTGTCAGTTTATGGACGTAAATATAAGGGGCGATCAAGAAGTTTCTGTTTGACGGCGTGCTGCAGCGTACTGAGTATATGCAACGTAGCGCGACTCCGATGCGGGTGAATAAACATCGACATATAGGCACGGTATTAGTGTGGCATCCGTGTCTTTCGGACGTGCGTGCGGTAAATGCGGAAATGTGAACTATGCCGACGTTATTACCAACTGCGTCCAAACAGGACGAACGTGCTGTTGTTATTCTTTGCTTGGCTGCCGAAGGACGAACACTGGTAGACATCGAAAACCACGGTTGTGGAATGGTGCTTCATGATAACGCACGTGTCGATATTGCAGATGTCATAACCCAGAAGTTACACCGCCTCAAGTAGTAGACACTCGAGTACCAACCCTGTAGTCCCAATCTTCCCTTCCGTCCCTGAAAGGGTCACCGTTTCCTGTCGGACGAGAACGCGCAATAGGCAGTTACGGACTTCACGCGGCAGGACACGGCGTTTAACTTAACGGATGTCGCCAGCCTGGTGCGTCAGAGACACGATTGCTTCAGTGCTGATGGCAATTTTGCCCGCCGGGCATACCGATTCTGGAATGTACGGTATTCGAACGTAAACTTTTTGATAGCCTCTTAGATCTTTGTGAGAAGACTATATACATGGTGGTCCATTGATAGTGACCGGGCCAAATATCTACCGAAATAAGCATCAAACGAAAAAACTACAAAGAACGAAACTCGTCTAGTATGAAGGGGAAAACCAGATGGCGGTATGGTTGGCCCCCTAGATGGCGCTGCCATAGGTCAAACGGATATCAACTGCGTTTTTTTTAAATAGGAACCCCCATTTTTATTACATATTCGTGTAATATGTAAAGAAATATGAATGTTTTAGTTGGCCCACTTTATTCGCTTTGTGATAGATGGCGCTGTAGTAGTCACAAACGTATAAGTACGTGGTATCACGCAACATTCCGTCAGCGCGGACTGTATTTGCTTCGTGATACGTTACCCGTGTTAAAATGGACCGTTTACCAATTGCGGAGAAGGTCGATATCGTGTTCATGTATGGCTATTGTGATCAAAATACCCAACGGGCGTCTGCTATATATGCTGCTCGGTATCCTGGACGACATCATTCAAGTGTCTGGACCGTTCGCCGGATCGTTTCGTTATTTAAGGAAACAGGAAGTGTTCAGCCACATGCGAAACGTCAAGCACGACCTGCAACAAATGATGATGCCCAAGTAGATGTTTCAGCTGCTGTCGCGGCTAATCCGCACATCAGAAGCAGGCAAATTGCGCGAGAATCCCGGCCGGGGTGGCCGAGCGGTTCTAGGCGCAACAGTCTGGAACCGCGCGACCGCTACGGTCGCAGGCTCGAATCCTGTCTCGGGCATGGGTGTGTGTGATGTCCTTAGGTTAGTTAGGTTTAAGTAGTTCTAAGTTCTAGGGGACTAATGACCTCAGAAGTTAAGTCCCATAGTGCTCAGAGCCATTTGAACCATTTTTGCCCGAGAATCGGGAATCTCAAAAACGTCGGTGTTGAGAACGCTACATGAACATCGATCGCACCCGTACCATATTTCTGTGCACCAGGAATTGCATGGCGACGACTTTGAACATCGTGTAAAGTTCTGCCACTGGGCTCAAGAGAAATTACGGGACTAGGACAGATTTTTTGCACGCGTTATATTTAGCGACGAAGCGTCATTCACCAACAGCGGTAACGTAAACCGGCATAATACGCACTATTGGGCAACGGAAAATCCACGATGGCTGCGACAAGTGGAACATCAGCGACCTTGGCGGGTTAATGTATGGTGCGGCATTAAGGGAGGAAGGATGATTGGCCCCCATTTTATCGATGGCAATCTAAATGGTGCAATGTATGCTGATTTCCTACGTAATGTTCTACCGATGTTACTACAAGATGTTTCACTGCATGACAGAATGGCAATGTACTTCCAACATGATCGATGTCCGGCACATAGCTCGCGTGCGGTTGAAGCGGTATTGAATAGCATATTTCATGACTGGTGGATTGGTCGTCGAAGCACCATACCATGGCCCGCACGTTCACCGGATCTGACGTCCCCGGATTTCTTTTCTGTGGGGAAATTTGAAGGATATTTGTTATCGTGATCCAGCGACAACGTCTGACAACATGCGTCAGCGCATTGCCAATGCATGTGCGAACATTACGGAAGGCGAACTGCTCGCTGTTGAGAGGAATATCGTTACACGTATTGCCAAATGCATTGAGGTTGACTGACATCATTTTGAGCATTTATTGCATTAAAGTGGTATTTACAGGTAATCACGCTGTAACAGCATGCGTTCTCAGAAATGATAAGTTCACAAAGGTACATGTATCACATTAGAACAACCGAAATAAAATGTTCAAACGTACTTGCGTTCTGTTTTTTAATTTAAAAAACCTACCTGTTACCAACTGTTCGTCTAAAAGTGTGAGCCATATGTTTGTGACTATTACAGCGCCATCTATCACAAAGCGAAAAAAGTGGTCCAACTAAAACATTCATATTTCTTTACGTACTACACGAATATGTAATAAAATGGGGGTTCCTATTTTTAAAAAACGCAGTTGATATCTGTTTGACCTATGGCAGCACCATCTAGCGGGCCAAACATAGCGTTATCTGTTTTCCCCCTTCAAGCTAGACAAGTTTCGTTCTTTGTAGTTTTTTCGTTTGACGCTTATTTCGTTAGATATTTGGCCCGGTCACGATCAATAGACCGACAAACTGACTGACTGGATATGGAGGGAAAAAGGTCCTGTGAATATGTGTCCCATGTGTCTGGAAATGCAACGTTGCCACGGTAGAAGGCGCTGGTGAATGGAAGTTCCTCGGACCACATGCCGTGTGTTCCTTGTGTGTTGCAGGCTGTGTGATTGACGCAGCGTACTGTAAGCAGCAGAATGTCGGGAACAAGCCGAGATGGTGATCGTGTACGACCAAGCTGATGGAAACTGTCGAGCGGCAGCATGGCTATACCAAAGCAAGTACGCTAACCAAGATCAACCACATCACACAACATTTCAAGCCATTTATGGGCGTTGGTGTGATCATGGGTCCTTTCAGACAGACTAACATGCAGGGAGGCGGCGGACTATGCGTACACCAGATTTGGAAGGCCGGGTTCTACAGGATGTTGAGGCGAACCATAGCATAAGCCCCAGACAAATGACCCGCCA